>NC_133751.1:94666803-94766803 GCF_036562045.2 Rhinolophus sinicus
ATAATCTACTGTAATTCTTGATGCTCATCAGCCTTATTAGAATGTGAAGTTTCCATTTTTTTGAATTTTAATTTTTCCCGTGGTTGTGTATCCCTTTGTGGTTTTAATAGTATCCCATTGTTGTTTTAATTTGCATTTTCCTGATGGCTAACAATTTTGAGCATTTTTTACCTGCTTATGGCCATTTACATACCTCCCTTTATGTAACGTCTTTTCAAATACTTTGTCCATTTATACTGCTTCATATTTTATTACTGATTGTATGATTTTATTATAAATTCTTCATACCAATCCTTTGATAATATGCTTGTGAATTTTTGCTTCCAGTTTATAGTTTATCACTTTTCTTAAAAGAACATTTTAATGAGTAAAAGTGTTACATTTTGATGTTTATCATTTTTTTAAATAATTACTTCTTTCTGTGTTCTCTATAATAAACCTTACCCTCCACCTAAGTCACAAAATTTTTCTCCTATGTTTTACGAGTATATGAGGTCGAACAATTAGGTTTGTGAACTTGTTGCAACGATGTTGCTAACATTTTTTGATATCAGAGGGATTATTCATTATGAATTTGTACTAACTGGACAAACAGTTAACCAAGTTTACTATTTGGAAGTGCTGAAAAGGCTGCATGAAAAAGGTAGATGACCTGAACTTTTCGCCAACAATTCATGGCTCTTGCATCACAACAATGCACCAACTCACAAGGCACTGTCTGTCTTACAAGGGAGTTTTTAGCCAGTAAACAAATAACTGTATTGGAACACCCTCCTGACTCACCTGATCTGGCCCCCAATGACTTCTTTCTTTACCTGAAGATAAAGGAAATATTGAAAGACATTTTGATGGCATTCAGGACATCAAGGGTAATACGATGACAGCTCTGATGGCCATTCCAGAAAAAGAGTTCCAAAATTGCCTTGAAGGGTGAACTAGGCACTGGCATTGGTGCATAACTTCCCCAGGGGAGTACTTGGAAGGTGACATAGCGATATTCAGCAATGAGGTATGTAGCACTTTTTCTAGGATAAGTTCATGAACTTAATTTTCCAAACTCATATATTTAGCTTTATAGTTTTCATTTTTACACTCAGATATATATATATATATATAATTCATCTTAAATTAATTTCTATGTATGGTTTGAATTTGAGTTTTTGTTTTTGTTTTCCTTTATTGATTTTCTTTCCCTGTTAGATTGTTTTGGCCCCTCTGTCAAAAATTCATTAAGTTCATTGACAATTAATTGAAGTGTAGGCTTATTTCTGGGCTCTCTTCCATTCAGTTGATTATGTTTATCTTTAGACCTATGATATACTATACTTTATTGACTACTGTAAATTTATAACAAGTCTTAAAGTCAGCTAGTGTAAGGCATTCAACTTTGTTCTTCTTTCACAAGAATATTTAGGATATTTTATTTCTAGATAAGTTTTGAAATCAGCTTATAAAGTTCTACAATAAAAGTCTGATGGGATCAGAACTGAGATTACATCAAATCTACAGTTTAACTTGGGGAAAATTGACATATTAAATTATTGAGTCTTCTGACCCATGAACATTATATCTATTATTTTATTTAGTTGTCCTTTAATTGTTTCAGCAATACTTTGCAGTATTCAGTGTAAAGGCATTGTACTTCTATTTTAAATTTGTTCTTAAATTTGTTTTATTTTACCATAAATGCATTTTTTTTTAAAAAAGTTCAGCTCTATTTTTCCAACTGTTTGTTTCTATTATACATAAATACAATTACTTTGCATACTGACTTTGTGTCTGGTGACTGCTAAATTCACTTATTAGTGTTAATATTTGTTGTGTAGATACCTTAACATATTCTGTGGGGGAAAAAAGTCCTCTGTGAATAAAGAATGCTTCACTGCCTTATTTATCATCTATTTGCCTTGTATTTTCTTCATTCATTGAAATGATTATATGATTTTTTTCTTGTATTCAGTTAATATGGTAAGTTACATTGACTTTTCTAAATGATAAACTAACTTCGAAGTCCTTGTATGTTTCCCCTCTCAGTCATTATGCAGATTTAACATGTGTTGCTGAATTTTTTGCTGATATTTTGTAGATACCTTTTGTACCCATGTTCATAACTGACATTGGTCTGTAGTTTTCTTTCCTTGTAATGACTTTGATTGATTTTGTTATCAAGAAAATTATTGTTTTATTAAACAAATTGGAAGTGTTTCCTATTTTCTTTACTGAAACAGTTTGTGGAAGATTTCTATTATATTTTCCTTAAATGTGATAGAATTCACCAGTGAATCCACTTGGAGCTGCAGCTTTCTTTATAAGAATGTTTTTGATAACTTAATTTCTTCAATACATATAGGGATATCAATGGTTTCTAATAATATTGTGTGAGCTTTGGTATATTGAAGTCTCAAGAAATGTATTTATTTTCTCTAAGATCTACTGCCATATTTTATGTTTATTGCAGCATTTTGTTAGAATTCATTTTAATTTACTATTTGATTTTAGCTAAATCTCTTTGCATATGTTTAGTAAGTGCTCTTGTAATTGCAATATGTATCTTACATTTTGTAGCTAACTCAATGCTAAAATTTGTACCACTTCATGTGAAATTTAAGAAACTCATAGCCATGGAGGCCCATTTACCTCAACCTGTTCCTCCCTTCTCCTATAGTTGTCCTATGTGTTACTGTTACATAAACCACATAATACAAATTTATACTTTTAAACATACTTATACATATTTTAAATAAATTAAGAAGAAAAAGGTATATTTAATATTTACCCTCATATTTACTATTTCTGGTGCTTTTCATTTTTTCCTGAAGATCTGGGTTTCGATATAGTATAATTTCCCTGTAGCCTAAAGAATTTCCCACCACATTTCCTGTAGGGCAGTTATTCTGATGATGAATTATCTTACTTTATGCTTATCTATAAAATCCTGTATCTCATTTTTCTTCTTGAACGTTATTTTCAACAGGTATAGACTTCTAGGTTGACAGATTTTTCTTTCAGCACTTTTAAATGTCTTTCCACTATCTTACGCCCTCCTTTATTTCTTATGAAGAGCCTCCACTAATTAATATTCTGTGCCCCTATTTTTTTTATTGTGTCACAGTGTGGGATCTTTTTAGTGTGTTAATTTTTTAAATTAAATTTAATGGTGTGACATTGGTTAATAAAATTATATAAGTTTAAGTATACAATTCTATAATATATCATCTGTGTATGGCATTGTGTGTTCACCACCCAATGTCAAGTCTCCTTCTGTTACCATATATTTGACCCTTTTTACCCTCCCCTACTTCCCCTTTCCCCCCTTATCCTCTGGTCCATAAGAAAAGACAAAATATTGCCATTTGTGACAACATGGTTAAATCTTGAGACTATTATGCTAAGCAGAATAAGTTAGACCGAAAAAGCCAAGAACCATATGAAAAGAATCAAACAAACAAACAAAAACTCATAGACATAAGCCCCCTATTTTTAATGTTTTCCCCCACCCCTCTGGTTAACTTCAAGTTTGTATCTTTATGTTAGTTTTCAGCAATTTGATTTTCACCAACTGTTGGGAAATGTTTGCCATTATTTCTTAATTTTCTTTATTTTGCCCATTATTTATTATATCCTTTGAGACATCAATTACACATCTGCTAGACTCATTCTATCCCTTCTTCCAGGAGTAAACACCATCCCATTTCTGCCTATTTTGCTTGTTCTCCACTTCCTTCAAATAGTGTTGTTGTTTTTCTCAGAGTTTATAGGTGTCATTATATTTTAAATTTTAAGAAAGTGATAGTACACATGTATTCTCTGTGGAGAATATTTAGTATGAGCTAGGAATGGAAGAAGTCCCCTCCCCATATGATTAGATGATTTAAAATATTTTACTAATTGCCTGAACAATGTGATTTCAGAAATGTCAGGGAGACTTACCTAATGATGCCTATATGCAAAATAGGAATAACAATGTTACCCACGTCAAGTAATTGCTATTAAATAAAAGAGGTAATGTATGTAAGACCCATAGAACTATATCTTACCCACCTGTTTACCAATACAAACTACATAGTATAGCCCCTAATAGTTATTATTATTTTTGAAAAGCAATACTAATCCACTACTTATCAAAGCATACTATTTTACAATTATAGCAGTATTTCTTTGAAACATTACAAATGTCCTGTCCCTCAGCAATGTTTGAATCCTTCATCATTTATATCTCAGTGTGATTGAGTTCAACAAATTTTTTTCTTAAAACAAATTTTTCTGGGGATGGTCATGCCAAGAGGACTAGGTATGTTCTTAGTGTGTGTCAGAAAGATAAGGTTAAAGCCAGGAGCAAAACGCTGGTTTATTTTTCTTTTACTAATATGTATACTCTTTAGTGTTGTCATATGACTCTTTAAGACACTATTCTTCATTACACATAACAACAACAACAACAACAACAACCTATATTCAAAACACAGGAAGCAGCAGAAGTGGGAAAGTTTGATCAGAATGATGAGTTCCAGGAAGGTCATCAAACTTCATGATAGATTGCAAACCAAGGACAAAAGAAAAAGAATGTGCTTTACACAAAACTTTATCTTATTCAAGTAATCTGTCAGAAACAGCTGCAGTAGACAGGCTCATTAATTTCTTAGTTTAATAGTTTGAGGTGAATTGCTTCTAAGAAATGTTTTTTTCAGAATTGAAGCTATTGTAAACCTCTGTGGGCAGCATAATTAAAGGTAGAGTGTGTACCTTATTGGTAATAACTGAATTTTGGAGAGAACAATGACTAAATGATTTTTTGGGTTGCTATCATCACATAAAAACATTTGAAACAATTAACTCTTTAGGCTAATGAGTTTATTAGTGGTAAATGGAACAAATGATCTAAAATAGGCTGGGGTGATTTAAAGGAATTAGTTTAAATGATCTAGTAGAGAAATAAAATTACTTTCAGATCCAAACAGCCTATAGGTGTAGTAACCTTTTACTATGTTGTTAGAAATTATAGACTAGAATGAATGTAACGGTTCAGAAACTTAAATAAACAAACAGTAAACAAAAGTGACCATTTTTAAAAATTAGTCTCAACTTTAAAGTCAGATATATATGTGACCATGAAATGTACCAAAGCTTCTCAAAAGATAGAATCCTTTGGTACATTTTAACAATACATATGTAATACTTGTACTACATTTTCACACCTGTGATTTGTAAGCCCAGTGGAAATTATAATAATTTATTTTAGAAACCCTCTTTTTGATGCATAGTTAAATTTTTGGAGGTGTTACTAAATGTGAAATGCAGAATAAATGTCTTTTACAAATGTAAAAAGACATATATTAAGAGAAGACTATGGAAATATTAGCCAGCATGTTTGGGAGTCCAGTAAGTAGGTAAAAGAATATTATTCAGCAATTTATTTGCATCTTCTTCTGTCCATTAGCTTCATTATTCATACTAAAACTGCTATCATATTTATTTAAAATATTTTGCAAAACGCTGGCAACTGACCAAGAAAATCAGTTTTAAAAAATGTCAACTTGAAGAAACCCTTCTGTCAGCAAGTGATAAGAGACTTGTTAATAAAATAATAATGAAAATAAAATACAGCAAATATTAAATGGTGATAAACTGAATTATTGCTGATAATAAAAATAGTAGACTATACTTAGTCCCATGGATATTTTGGTGATTAATAACAGATGTTCTACTAGGCAACAATTTGCTAAATAGTAAATGTTTTTAAGTTGATATAATCATGTCACAACAATAGTCATCATTCATTTTTTAACTTTGATAACACACAGCACTCAACAGTTGGTACTTACAGGGAAAGGTGATTAAATCAAAATCAATTAACAAAATTATTTTTAAGATTAAAATATAATTTCAGTGTGCTAAAAAGGAAGTCCTTCCTAGCCTAGAGAAGAAACCATTACAAGTATATTTTTGTTGTTGTTATGAACCTTGTTAATAAAGACTAATAAAAAAAATGTGATCTTTCTTCTAAAATATAGACTCCATTCTTTCTGCTTCCCCTTTAATGCTGCCACTCCTAGTCATTAAAGACATTTCCATTAGGAGTACTAATTTTTTATGCCCACATACATTAGGATGAGGGAAAAACTCCTTTCTGTAAATAACAAGACAAGGAAAATCTTTAATACCCCAGGGGAGTCAGAGAAGTTTACTAGAAAGCACAAGCCGTTTAATAGCCAGGAAGGGCGATCTGAAAACAGGTATTTATATTAGATTAAGAGTCTTTATTTTAAGCAACGGAGATCCCAGTTCCATTTAATAAGATTTTGAAAAATAATCATCAAACATACACTAGTAATAACCATACGAAAAAGTTTTTCCCAGTAGGATTAAGATATACTATTGGTAATTTAAAAGTATGTTGATAGAATTTAGCAAAATATAGGCTCATACCTTTAAAATGATGCATGAAATATGCTTATGTCACTAACAGTTAGGCTTTAGAAAAATGGCATATTTTACTGATAATTTATCGTCAGTTTGTTCTTTTTTTTTTTTTTTTTAGGCTATGTGATAAAGACACTGGATAATCCCATCAACATGAGAACATGTTGGATAAGTCAGAATCAAATGAGCTGTTTTCTGTTTTTTTCCTTATTCATTTCAATGACAATGAAATGTAATTGTCATTTTTTCAATAAAGGACTTTATTTTTGTGTGTGTAGACATACATTTTGTTATTATATCCTAGAAAGGTTCTTTTCTGGACTCTCTTAGAAGTTGTACCAGAAGTTGTTCTCAATAATTTGTATAAAGATATAGCATAGAAAAATTACAATAGAATTGCAAAATCAGATGACATGTGCTCAGTAATAATTTATAAAACTAGAGGTTTTATTCTCTCTGAACCTGAGTTCTTATCTTTTGACCTCTACCTTTAGCTCAGGGCACCAACATCAAACCAAATACAAGAATGAACAAAGAAATCCTGGAAACTTCCTCTCTTCATTTTCCTAAATATCTGATCATAGTGTAGGTTAACTGATACATGATAACACAGAGGTGCTTCTGCAGGTTAATTGGTGATTAAATACAACTATTAGAGTATTTCTTAGTGAATATCTGTCACTTTCAAAGTATTTTAGGCTGCATGGAATCTTGCCAAGCTTTCAAGCTTACGAAGCAACGATTCATGGTTGTTAAGAGCAAATGCCCTAGAGAGATTAATCTGTGCTATCCCAACAAGCTGACCTTTTCCCAAAGACATAGCAATTTAATTATCTACTTTGAAAAGCACAATTATAGTAAAATTCAAAACTTGATTTATAGACAGGTTTTATAGTCTCATCTATAATGCATGTAAATAAGAGTCTTTTGGGTTTCTTTTTTCCAGGACTGTTATGCATGTATTTTATACCTAATCTGTGCTAAACAGTTCCTGTTTTACAAAACTATGGCCTTATGTTTTGATTAATTGTCAGCTATTATTAAAAATAATATTTCAAATTAGGAGGGTTTTCCAGTCTGTGTTCACGCTACATTTTGCATATCACTTGCATGACTGTAAATACACATGTGCTTCTATAGTCTGTGAGCCTGAGGATGTTGGATCTGGGTAGGATTTCTATTTAAGCACAAGCTGATGAAAATGATGTCATCTTCTATTTTCTACTTAATGATTCTATATTTTATCACATAGGAATATAAAGTAGAAGCTCACCATAAGATGAACTTGAAATTTGGAGCTCACTATAATATGGAATTGAAATAATATAAATTATAGTCTTGGTCAACTAGTCAGTTTCAAATATTTATTGAAGATTTGTCAACCTACCATCATAACCCCTCTCCAGTCAAATGAGGGATATATTTGAAATCACACACATACATGCATACATACACCCACATCCCAAAGGACAAAGACCTGAGATACCAGTGCTTTTGTATTTCTTTGTTTCTGTGTAGGTGTCTTGTTTATACTACAATACTGACTACTAATTGTTAGCCATGTGCAATGTCAATGCCAAAAGGATTCTTAGAAAATCCTTTTTTGTTTTATAAGATAACATTCACATTGCCCGGTGGGGATATAAAAGTGATTATTTTTTCATAACTGTAGCTGTTTATGTTAAAACATAAATGTGAAATTTTAGGACTTTTGCTTTAATTAAGTCTCCTGTAGAAATGCAGATGTGGCAGTGTAGATAAGAAAAAAGTTGGAGACTAACTGTGTTAAAGAGGCAGCCAGCCAAGTAGCTGGCTCAACTGAAACCAGATGGCAGACAGGTGCTCTCAAAATCCAAAGAATTATTGCAGGAAGTAAGAAAGAATGGAGAAAATTATGCTAAATAAGTAGATAGAAAGGAAACAGCAGGTTGCAAATCATAGAGCCTGGTAGCATACTGTGTGCCTGAAATGACACTGTACAACTAAGAACTGATCCCAATACTTAATAAGGTATACCCCACAGTCCTCTTACCACGTTAGTATTAATGACCATCAAATAGTTCTGCCTTCCATGTTTACCAAAAGGCACACACACACACACACACACACACACACACACACACACACACAGAGAGAGAGAGAGAGACAGAGAGACAAAGAGACAGAGAGAGATGCTTGAAACTAGATTATGTAGAAAAATGCAGAGATACAAAGATAACAAGGTCTTTTCCTATATATTCCTAGTCCCATAGAAACTTAATATTTAGCTGTAAGACGTAAATGCCAAAAAACACATGCAGGTATACCAAGATTGAACAATGTTACCTGGGAGATATTCTCATCTCAGAGGCATAATCATGGAGGTGGAAAAAGTTTTCACCTAGAAATTTCTGAATATTGGGAGAATATATTGAGAATCTAGAATTAACAGGAGATCCCAGGAAGAAAGATGAGATCTAAGGGTCAATTATCTTCCAGATTTTCACTATCTGATACATCCAACAGTATCAGCTGATTGAGAGAGTTGGTGTAGTTTCAGAAAGTTCTGATTTACAATCCAGTGATGTGAGAGCCCTTCTCCATGGGCATAAACATCTCTTATGCTTTTTCCCTAGAATGTGAGGTTTGAGAATTAGAGAGAAAAATTTAAATGTGATGAAAATAGATGAAAGGATAAAATCTAAAATCAATTTAGCTTGACCTATTTCAAAAACTTATTTATGACGTATTTTTAAATACATGTTAAATAGCCATAAAGGTGGTAATTTATATATAATTAAAAAGATAAGGTGAAATCTCAATGATTCTGAATTGTTTGGAGACGGGAAAGTCAGGAATGTCCATATTCATTTTAAGAAAAATTATTTTTTGAGGAGTCTGTCTTATTATAGTTAATAGCATGGACATACAGAAAAAGAAAATGAGATACAAAGTATGAAACCAGGATATTAACTTTCTTTCCTTTCTTGTTTCTTTTCCTCTTTCTTTCTCTCTTCCTTCCTTTCTTTCTCTTCCTTCCCTCCTCCCTTCCTTTCTTCCTTTCTTCTCTTTCTTTCTTTCTTTCTTTCTTTCTTTCTTTCTTTCTTTCTTTCTTTCTTTCTTTCTTTCTTTCTTTCTTTTTTCTTTCTCTTTTCATCCTCTCTCCCTCTCTTTCTCTCTCTTTCCCTCTCTCTCCTTTCTTCCTTCCTTCCTTCCTTCCTTCCTTCCTTCCTTCCTTCCTTCCTTCCTTCCTTCCTAACTTCCCTCCCTCCTTCCTTCCTTCCTTTCTTTTTCTTTCATTTCTGCATTCTAAATACTAATACAAATAAAAGTTTTTACACAGAAATAAAAAAATGGGATATTAATCACAGATCTAGGAAGTATTCTGGAGGTGTTTAAGATATTAAGCACATATCTAGGAGGTGGGGCTATGAGGGTAACAGAATATAAAGAAAAGGAAGTGATCCAAGAAAAATGGATGAAGATTTTCCAGAGATGAAGAAAGGAAGGTTTAGGTTTAAAAAACCTACCAAGTGCCAAGCAATAAACTTTTAATTATCTAACAGTGGATACATCATCATGAAATTATAAAATACTAACACTAAACGGAGGGTCTGAAAATCTTCCAGAGAATAAGAACAGCTTACCTCCAAAGTATAATAGACAAGTGATTAGCAGCAATAGATCTTAGAAGTCAGTAGAACAGTGCTGTCAAAAATGTGAAAGAAATTATTTTAAACCTATGCAAGCTGTTCATAATTTATAAAGGGAAATTAAAGATAACTTTAGCAGAACAAAGAGTGAAACAGTTTGTTTCCTTTGAATAATTTCTAAAAAAAAACAAAAAAATTACTAAAGGATGTTATCTGAAAAATGGAAAAGGAATACCAAAAGCAGAAAGCATAGTATGTGAGGAGTTGTTAGGGTTCAAGGATCTAACCCTTGAAAAAAAGAAAAAAACAAAACAAAACAAAAAAAACGTTGGAATGACAGCTATGCAGTAGATACAGAAAAGTTAAAAAGCAATTGACCTGAATTGTAGTGAAATCCTGCAAAGGGCTCAGAGAAGTATGTGTTCAGGAATTAATTTTTTTAAAACTAACTTGGTGATTAAGAAAATGGAATATCTTAGCAATATGATGAAGAAATCATAATATATTTTTGTTAATAAAAAAGAAAAACTGTTACAACTTCAGAAAATCATCCCCACAAGCAGGCTGAGACTAAATATGAATCAAATTAAACTGGCATTGAAATTGGGTATAACTAACCTTTCTGAGCTATACCTTATTTTGGTTCTTTAGCAGTAAACATGGTAGAATTTTGAAGACATCAAGAAACCGAGGCCAGTCAAGTAGGCCAGTGTTTCTTCATAAAGCAATGATATACAGGCCAGAATAGGCTAGCTCATGCCATTGTAATAAACCCTGGCATCTCATGATTTTTAACACAAGGAAAGTTTATTTTTGCATTTATCACAGATGAATGCCGATCACTTTGACCTCTGTGTGCTTTCTTGCAACCACAGCAAACCATACTCCTTTCATTGTGTGGTTCTGCAGTTTTGGAGTTCATGATTTTCAGATAATTGACAGGGGAAACAGACTGTGCAGGAGGACATTTTAGGGGACTGTCCTAGAAGTCATTTCTATCCTCCACTCAGTTACATGGCAACCAAACTAGAGGAGCTCATCGATATAAGAGAACATGATAGTTTCAGTCACAAATGCCAATCAATATTATAATTTGATCTGTTTTGTTTGACACCTTGTCATCTAAGGAGAAATTACAAAATGGCATAAGTCACTTGGTCTTAAAGGGAGACCAAAGAGTTTGCCCCCAGTTTGTCACAAAGCTCTGCATGATCAACAGGGAATTGTTAAAATGCAGAAATTATTCCATCCTTTTATTACTCCTTTGAGCATCAATCATGAGACATGATCGTACGTAATGAGAGCTCTATGGCTTCATCTGAGACTGTGTCACAGTGCAAATCCTTCTCTATTCTTCAACACAAAATTAAAAGAAAACATAAGCATAATATTTGGATAAAACAAGATGTTTTGCATGAATTCTACATACAGTTGCTCGTTAGACAGCACAAGCTTGAACTACGTGGGTCCACCACTATGTGGATTTTTTTTTTCAGTAAATATACAGTTGATTAAATCTGATTACATCAAGAGATGGGAATGAGGATAAGGAAAAGATACTTTTATGTGTTCTTAATCCTCTCTTTATTGCTTGATTTTTCTTTTACCATGGGAACGGCTTATTTTACATATATTACTTTTATGGCAAAAATGTAACAATTTTGCAATTATTATAATATTAAGAAAGAATGGTGCACCACCCTAGACACACTATCATGATATGGATTCAAACTTGGCCATGAAATGATAGCACTCTAGATTCACACATAATATTAAAAGCAAGGTGTCTAAACTTCTATCAGATTCATAAATCATTTCTACAAATATGTTTTTTAGCACTGTTATAATGCCTCTGCTAAAAAGAATCTCAATATATTTTTAAGTATGGCATCTCATCTCAGGATAGCTCTAATCATGAATAGGTTTTTCTCTATTTTACTATCAAAAACTACCTCATTTCAACCTTTCCCATTTATTTTTGAGTTAATTACTGACAAAATAGTAATATTTGAATTATATGAGATTAAATATTAGAAATTCAATTTATACAAATATTTTTTGGATCAAAAGTGGCAATAAAATACATTTATACAAATTATACCAGTTTGTTAATAATTCACTAAATCCCATTTAACCACTATAAATGAGCACCAAGGGATGCATCCGGTTTGTCATCTGGTAGAATCACTCTTCTCTGTTAACAATAATTGGCCTTATTATTAAAGTGTACTATGATCCGTGAAGAAGTGCCTGCAGCTTATTTTAATTCAATAGAAAATTACTTCTGTTACTACTTAAGGACATACAAAACTATAAAAAAAGGACTAATTTAAATCTCCATACTGTTGAGAATACATGATTGTTTATGGGAGATTTATGCTTCTGAGTATCTTTTTTTTATGCTCTTTCAGCAGTAGTATTTGTCTTGGATTTTCTGTTATTACAAATTCATAACCATTCTTATTTTCTTGAAAAATAAAACTTTTGTTGCTTTCTATTTGACTGCTTTAATTCCATAGACAACTGAGTATGTCAGGGACATATTTATCCTAAGAATGCATGTTTACAGATCATAATATACCTGTTATAGTATATCCGTTATAATATATTTGTAAACAGAAACCCAAACTTAGAATAAGCTGTAAAATGATAGTTCACCAAAGCTCCTTTTTATTCAAACATTTTAAATTTCTTCCAAGGTGAAAGAGAATAAATAAATTCAAAAGTTTATGACGTGACCTTTTGCCTCAGCAGTTATCAGAGACTGTGCTTAAACTTGACACTGGGTACCATGGGGCCAGAACAGCAAGGCCATTCTTGATTGCATCTTCTGCCACCTGAGGAAGTTGTTCTGAGGTCTCAGACAAAGGCTTGCTTTTTACTGGTTCCTGTGGGCCAGTCAGCTGAAGTCTCTAGTCTCTTATCTTTCAAAAGCAGCTGGACAGAGCACACACACACACATGTTTATGACATAAACACTTTATCATTAAAATTTTATTTCTTGATTATCAAACTCCATCCCCTTAAAAATTTTCCTTAAAATCGTCAACATGAAATGTTCTTATAGGCAAGAAATAACCATAAAGAATAAAAAATTTTTCTGTTTTTCAAAAATAAACCAAGGGGGTTCTGGAAAGACAGTAGCTGTGGAAAGGTAGGTTTGAAATCCCTCCAATGTCTCTGTAACAATGGACAGGTGGACAACATCTGTAATAGAACTAGATATAAGTTATTCTCACTAATGAAAAGAATGAAAACAAGCAAGCCAGGATCCGACCCACACGGTCTCACTCCAAAACCCAAGCTCTTACTAACAATACTTGTGCTACAAAATACATGTGCAGCTACCATTCCAGTATTTTTGTCTTCTTCGGCTTGTTGGTTACTGCTGAGTAAAGATGATGCTATGTTTAGAGAACAGAAAAGCAAGATCACTTTCCTAGACACAAAGAAAACTAAGCTTTTCAAAGGCAGCTTTCCTTTAGCAATGTCACTTATTTATGCTCGTTTTTGCTGTTCTCCCTCACTTCCAACAGTGAGCACTGGAGTCCGATCCATGATCCCCTAGAAGGAAATGCTCAGGCAGACACCATTACATAATATCATCAAAAAGTATTCTCTCGGAGCGGCCGGATGGCTCAGTTGGTTAGAGCCCGAGCTCTCAACAACAAGGTTGCTGGTTCAATTCCCACATGGGATGGTGGGCTGCTCCCCCTGCAACTAAGATTGAAAACGGTGACTGGACTTGGAGCTGAGCTGCACCCTCCACAACTAGATTGAAGGACAACAACTTGACTTGGAGCTGATGGGCCCTGGAGAAACACACTGTTCCTTAAAAAAAAAAAAAAAAAAAGTATTGGGTTAATTGAAAAAAAAATAAAAAGAAAAGAGATTCTCTCACTACAGCTCCATGGTGACAAGGAAAAGATTGGTTGAAAATGACAGAATCCAACAATTTTGAGTGTAAATTCTATATTTTGCTATGCAAATAATGTGAACATAATTATATGCAAAATGCTTTAAAGGATATACTGTAAAATTCTGGTATAAAACTTTGGTGATCTTTTATTAGAGAAATGATGGAAGACTTTGATATGGATAAAAGAATCTGCCTCCATTTTTTCCTCCTTCCAAAAACTGTTTATGCTACTTTGTTTGCCCCAAACCTTCCATTCCTTGATTGGCAATTCTTTGTTTCAATTCTCACTATTAGTTCTCAGTCTTCATTTCATGACCTTAAATCTCACAAATTGTGGCCTCCTGTAAGGTGTACAAAATATCTGCATGCCTTGCTCTTGCAAGAAAGGCTTTCTCTTTTTTATATCTGAGCCATCCTTGTTCATGTGTATCCTGACAACAATCTGCCTTCTCTTTCCCCCCAGGATTGATGGTGTTTTACTGTTGTCTTTAGCAGAAAAAGCCACTTACATTTTGGGGCCTAAACTGAACATAGAATCTCTCTTGAGATAGTTCCGCGTTACCCCATTAAACATCCTCCTAGCAACAGTACTTAGGAGCATTATTTTCCAATTTACTCACTCACAGAGTCATTAAGGCAAATGAAAACATCAACGTGGCTTTTCAGTACATAGTTCTTTCTCATCACACATGAAGGGGCTGGATACAGAGTGTCCTCAGGGACTTGGGTAGTGTACAGGACATCAAAACTTGGAGTTAAGGAGCATGAAACTGGGAGAGCCAAATGCCAAAGCAACATGCCAAAGGTACCAGATTGGAAGCAGGTAGACGATCAGCTTTCAAATCAGTAGCGAAAACCTGGAGAGGCAAAACAATGGTTCCTGGTTTGAAAACAAGCAACATAAATACCACGAGGACTTAATGATGGGGAATTTGCAAGCAGACAGTAGTGAAGTGAGGATTTCCAAGCAGAATCTAAACAAAGTAGTGCACAGCTGTGGGGACTCGTTATCAAATTCAAACATATTTGGGCCTGGGAGATCTAGAAGTGTTTATGGGTGAGCAACAGAACAGATATTGTTTTAGCTTTGTTTTTCCTTTTAACTTCTTAAGCAAGGAGACCGTTTTAGTAGGAAGATATCAGGATGAGACCTATGCCTTGAGAGTTTAAATTCTGATTTGGCAAGCCAGTTGGAAAGTACCTTTCTGTAACTAGTAAAGTCAATATTAAAATATAATGATTTAGCTGTTCCTCTCTTATAAATTACTCTTGGTAAATTTAAGATATGTGAGTAACTTTGCAGATGTTTGTGCTTCATTTCTGAAAATAAATTTGAGCAGTAGTAACTGGAAGAATTTGTACGTCTTCAAAAATATCTTGATAATTTTCAAATATGTTAACATCTTGTGAAAAGAAAGATTTGGGTATTATTGTACCTATATAAATATATCATGGGACATAATAATTGCTTTTATATGGCAGAAAGAGTTTGTCTATATCTTGGATTCCATGTTAACAATCAAAACTTTCAGTCCTTCTAGGAGTCTCACAGATTTTTTTAAAATGTGTTTCTATTTTTAAATACATCTCAGTTATGAAACATTTATCTTTGGATACTGAAATTTGGCCTCCCAGAATCAAGTAAAAAGGGAGATTTTTGAATGAAAGATGTTGAAAAAATAATTTATAAAACATGTTTCTTTTGACCTAAGAAGTAGGAAAATAAATAAGTAAATAAATAAGTAAATAAAAGCCACCATAAACATGCTCTGTAAGACTACATATTCAAGAATAAGAATTTATTTTAATTTAAATTCATGCTACCATTTTATTTTAGTTTATTTCTGCAATAGGAGAAAATATTTCTAGTTAGTTCTGAATTATCATTCAAAGGCTTTTTCTCCTCACTAAATTCTCATTTTGTCACCACAATAATGTCCTCCCATCCTGCTTCATACAAGAACATAGAAAGCTACTGAGTCTACCAGATGGGACTCCTTTAACGGTCTGTTGAAGAATGGGCGCCAGTCCTTTCCCTCTAGGATCTGAGCAATCTACTGCTCTAGGAGGCCCACATTCTGACAGACAAGGAAGCGAGAGGCCAAGATATGAATTATATATCAAGTGAAAATTGCATACCTGGCAAAATGGCACTAAAAGTGCCTGCTGAGTTATTGAGTCAGCTGTTGGAAAAAGGTAATGTTGTTGGAAACATGAGTGCTTGACTTTAAATTGTAGCTATCTGTACTGCATTCAGCAGAAAAATAGACAGCACTGGTATCACTCCCTTAGCCAGTTCCCCCCACCTCACCTCCAGCATAAGAACAAGGTGTAAAGAGAAAATACAGAGCAACATTACAGATTGTAAAGAGAAGTTTGCAGGTGTACCAGGTAATAAAGCCACCAGAAGACAGAAAAGTACTAGGAAATATTTTTGTACTATTGAAGACAAAATAATGCTTGAGGGGACACATGCTGATAAAATAACAGTGGATTATGATTATTCCAACATAATCATAGTAGTTAATCTCTCCCAAGGAACAATATTCATTCTCTATTACTTAGGAAAGAATATTTCTCCTTCGTGTGAAAGAAGTATATGTGATGTTGCAAAATAATATTTGATCCATAAATTTAATATTTATGGTCATTTTTTATAAATTTGAAATAATTGTTTGAAGTCAGCATGAATATTATTTCATGTAAAAAAGACTACGTATGTCCTCCAAAGGGCATGTATATCCTCCAAACAGAGCACATTTGCTCCGTTTCTATCTACACAGGTTTTTGTCACTGTATCCTACAATAGTAAATGTATTTAATTACTGAGATTTATGGATTGTTTCCAGATAATAACATATAGCTGTACAGTTTCTAATTTTAGTTCATAGCTAGTGGTGATTCAGGCAGTTTGAGTAATTCAACTAAAGCAAAATTACACTTACTGTCAGATAGAGAGTGGGTATAGTAGAAAGTATTCAGACGTTGAAATAAGTTAGTAACACGTATGTTCAAATCTTTGCTCAACCATTACTTGATGACAAATTAATTTATACAAGGCTTAATTTGCTCATTCATAAATTTAGGATTTTTAAAAAGAGACTTGTAAGAACTGAAATAATAAATTTTAGGTTCCTAGTACATAACAGGTGTTCAATAAATATTACACAGTATTCTTATCTTACAGTTTCAGTATGAAGTAGAAGTATGGTAAAAGAGTGTATCAGTTTTATATTGCTGCTATGACATTACCACAAATTTAGCAGCTTAAACAACACCATTTTTTTATTCTTTATTTTCTAGTTCTGAATATCAGAAGTTCAACCCAGATCTCCTAGGGCTAGGGTCACAGTATCTTCAGGGTGTATGTCTTTCTTCAGGCTGTAGGGGAAAATCCATTTTCTTGCCTTTTCCAGCTTCTCATGACTGCCCCCATTCCTTAGCTCACAGTCCTGTACCTCCCCCTTCAAAGCCAGCAATGTCAGCCAAGTCCTGTTTATGCTGCTACCGTGTTACCCTGAAAATAAGACCTAGCCGGACAATGAGCTCTATTGCATCTTTTGGAGCAAAAATTAATATAAGATCCGGTCTTATTTTACTATAAGACTGGGTATAGAATAGAATAGAATAGAATAGAATAGAATAGAATAGAATAGAATAGAATAGAATAGAATAGAATAGAATAGAATAGAATAGAATAGAATAGAATAGAATAGAAATAATATAAGACTGGGTCTTATATTAATTTTTGCTCCAAAAGACGCATTAGAGCTGATTGTCTGGCTAGGTCTTATTTTCGGGGAAACAGGGTATCTGCTTATGTTGCCTTACAGCTGCCAAACCATCTATTCCCCCACGCCCACCCAAAACAACACAAGGAAGTATCTCAAAAAACTGAGACCCGATGGAACAATATCGGTAAAGCTTCCTTCAGGGAGTGTCCCGGAAAGCTGGGAACCCATGGAACGATATCGGTCATCCTCCTTTATCTGATGGTTTCAGTACAGTGACTCCATCCCCTGGGGCTGTGCATGTGTGTGAAGCACAGTACATGTTGGAGCACAATGGGGACTTTCGGGAGGAACAGCCAGTCAGGCACATAACTTATGGACCATGGAAAAAACAAGTGGTACTTTCTTGTATGATTGCTAATAAAAGCTAAGCGTTGGCTCCATTCAGGGCTCAGTCCTTGAGACTTGAGTCCCTTGGACCCGCTTGCAATCTATTCTTGGTTACTGTCTTTCTTAACTCTGTGCCGCCCTTCTGGCTTCCCACTGCTCTTGTAGTGCTGGTCGCAACGTGCTAATTTCTATCTCTCATTCCCACTTTTAAGGATCTTTGTGATTATATTGTGCCCACCCAGATAATCCAGGATAATCTCTCTATTTAAGGTCAGTTTACTAGCAATATTCATTTCTGCTGCAATCTAATCGCCCTTTACCATGTAATCTGACAGCTTTCAAGGATTAGGATGTGGACATCTCCGGAGGTCATTATCCTGCCTGCCACAGATAGCCACAGATATAAGCAATGCCTAGATTGTGTGAATACAGAGTCAGATATGGGATTCCAATAGTCATGATGCTTGTTTATGTTGTCTGAATTATTGTTGAGAAAAACAATTTGGTCTAGTTGTGGCCTGAAGCCTTACACAATTAAATTTCTGCTTTCTCTTTTTATGAATGAATCACAATTCCACTTTCTAGTGATGCTCCTGTATTTAAAGTCCATCAATAATAAGACTATTATAAACATATATACACACTTAAAATATCTGTCCGTTCTTAGTGTAAAGCAATATTAATTTCATTTGGGGCTCTCACCAGACCAAAAAGAAGAGAGGAATAGAGTTTTTCCTTTTTCTTTTTATTTTAACCTAAATTTAAGCAAGCCTCAGGGAAACATAACAAAACATGACACATAACAAAAAGGATAAAGTGAAACTCAGTCACTCTTCTAAGCTGATTTAGAAACTTACATTTTAGTTGTTCTTTAGAACTCATAAGAGTAGCCTTTTAATATTTAAAATAGTGCTCTTTAACATTGATATAATTCATAAATATATGATAACTGATAACAAGAAATAAGATTTATCATGAATTTTGAAAACCAAGTTGCTTAAAGTATTTTATGGAGGTATTCAGTTACAGCTGGGAAATACCCTTGTAAGAAACTTCTGTCTTCAGGCAAACGACAAGCCACAGTTCTTATTCTATGCCCATTGCAAATAACAACTTTAAGCCACCCTAGTTTTTTTGCAGCTAGCTGGCCTTGATTAAAAAAAAGTCTTTCAGATTACTTCACCAGATGCCTAAACTCAACAACGTTAACACAGAAATTTATCAAAATCCAGTAACCAAATCTTTGCAGTCTAAAAAACTTCATCTAAGAAAACTACTACCATTTGGGGACCTGACTACTGAGAAATTTTAAAAAGTCCCTCAAATTTATTTGAATTTCTCACTAACCATTAAAAACTGATAACTTTGGGTGAATTAGGCTTGGGAATTTTGTCATTTTTCTCTTTGGATTAATGTGATTTAGTGAGACAAACAAGTAGGGTGGTACATTAGCTTCCTCAGTTGCGAGTAAAGCAACAGCACTAAGATTGTTGCAGAATCTTTTGGGGAAAGGTTTGATGTTTTTAGCTTCCTATTTCTCAAAAGTACATGGGCATAGAAGTCACCCTGGGAGCTTGTTGAAATGCAGCTCTTGATTCAGTAGGTCTAAGATGATACCTGGGATTCTGCATTTATGATAAGCTTCCTGGGGGAAGCTACAGAAGGTCTGCCAGCAACGCTTCATACCCCAAATCCACTTCCATACGGATTTCTATACTTCTCTTTCCATTAAATGTCCTTCATGCTTTTTGTTTTTATCAGCTCTCGCCACAGTTTCGACAGTATTACAAGACATGCTCAATTTTGCTTGTGGATTTTATAACATAGAGCATGTTGTATAGTTCAAATATTTGGGATCATAACCCAAATGTTTATCAAATATTTGTTATGTTTAACATGAAGAAAATATGGCTGGTTTCTACCCTTTTAAAGAGATACTTTGTTCTTGCTATTTTTATCATTTTAAATTTGCTTTCGAAGAATTCCCAGCTTCAATTTGTAAACTGTGTTTTTATCTTTTACTATGTCAATCATTGAAAGCTAAATATATTCATTTTTTTCATACTTTTCCCAGCTTTATTGAAATATAATTGAAACATAAATGTTTAAGATTAAAGTGTGCAATATAATGATTTGATGCATGTATTAATATATGTTGCTAAATGATTACCATAATGCAGTTCATTCACTTCTCTATAACCTCACGACTACCATTTTGTGTGTGCGTGAGATAAAAACATTTAAGAGCTATTCTTTTGGTGACTTTCAAGTATGCAGTACAGTATTGTTAGCTAAAATCAGTATATTGTACATTAAATCCCCAGAACTTATTAATTTTATAACTGGAAGTGTGTACTAAGCTTTGACCAACCATCTCCTCATTCCCCCCATTCATCAGCTCCTGGCAACCACCATTTTACTCTCTGTTTCTCTGAGTTTGTACACTAGATATATTTGAGTATGTACTAGGTATCACACATTGTACTTGGTCCTGAAAATGAAAGATTAATAAGACCCTTTTCTTGTTTTTAATGAACTTTCTACCAACAACAAAAGACAGAGACATATTCGTGAAGATATATCTACTGGGAGGCAGTGGTGAATGTCACCAAAAAAGTTACATTTAAATTGTTCCTTGATGAAGGATAAGATTTTGCCAGATGACATTCAATGTAATACAACTCAGTAATAAACAACGGAATTTATCATTTAATGAGAACATAACATGAGCCAAAATACAATGTTGTTTAGGAACAATGTTAGAAGTTAAATTTCTAAAGGTCCGTTTTAATGTTCAACATGATATCTCCATTTATAATTAATATCATTATAAAGTTGAAGAAGAGGAAGACTTTCTGGATTTTGCTGCCACACCTTCTGGTATGAAAATCTTTTCCACACTGCTACAAGTTCTCGGATATTTCTAGAATGCAAGAATTGAATATGTCACAGAAAAAAAAATTAACGTTGCTAAGTATTCACTGTTTGGGATTTAATTGAATTGGATAGAAGTTCACGATTTTTTATTTTTGTTTGAACATTCTCTGTTTGACCCCCGAATGACAAAGAATGAAGTCTGACAACCCTGAAGCTTTCATGCTGAGAAAGAAGGTCTTGTGTCGTCCCTGTAGTTGGCAGTTACAACTGTGGCCAGGGCTTGAGCCCTCCCGTCGGAGTGAAAATGCGTTCAATCTCCTGCCATTTGTGTCTCCTGAGCTGAGGCCCCAGATACCTTGGAGCAGAGACAAGCTAACCTCACTGTGCCCTGTCCAAATTTTGGACCCACAAAATGTATGAAAAGAAAAGGTTTTGTTTTACTCCACAAAATTTGGAGTCATTTGTTATTCAGCTATAGATAACTAAAGTGGTAATAAGGAGATAATCTTTGTTAATTATTTAGAAAAAATTCTTGTTCAAATTAAGTGTTCAGTGAATTATTTTTTTTTTCTTTTACTGTCATGAATAAATACCTCATCCATTCTTTCTATCATCTGACTTTAATTTCACCCATATTTTCTCTTACCCTTTTCTGAGCTACATAACTCGGCCTCCTTTCTTAATAGGTCTAGGTTTTTAAACAGCATATTTATTTAAGTCATCATATTCTAATCAAAATGAAGTAAGCTAGTATCCACAGAAAAATAGTCTTCAATAGGTCTAAGGAGGTATACTTCTTTCCTGGTCATTAATCTGGTTTTATAAACTATCATACAGAAATCAGTTTTATAACATTACACATTCCTTCTAGATTTCAAGGTCTTTATTTTCTCATTCATCTTCAGAAATCCCTAGAGGTGCATCCTTGACCTCCTCTAACACTGTATTTGTTTCCACACAAGTCAGTATAAATGGTCAGCAGATGATGAAAGTCTAAATAAGGAAAGGCTTTCTTCCCACTTTGAATACACATTCTCTTTCGTGCCTTTCTATTTGATAATGTCAGTTAGAACTATCATGCTCTGTATTGTCCACAAAGCAAATCATTATGAATTATGATGAATATTGTTTCTGCTGGCTGTGGTAACACGTTGACTTACACCTCTCAAGTAGACCCTGATGTCCAGAAGAGTTATGCACACAATTTATCAGGAGAGCCTTATAGCTCTCTCCACTAGTGCTGACTTACCTCTCCCAAACTCTCCTCTCTGATGTTGACCCTCTCCGTGGTGTCAGCTGGGTTCCTGATGTTCAGGGTGTGCTGCTGCTCTAGGAGGCCTTTGAGAGGACCCCCTGCTCATTGTGCAGGAAGATAAGAGTAGGAAGATGTAAAGAAAGAAAACCTGGTGGTAATCATATGGGCTCTGTAGCTGTACTGTTAAGTTCCTATCTCAGTTTCACAACTTAGTTGTTATGTGACCTTGGCAAATTACTCACATTTTCTGTGCCATGAAAATGGTGACAATAATCACACATGCTTGTTAAATTACACAAAACACAAATGAGTGAGTGGCACATAGTCTGTGCTATAAAGCATTATTCTTGATCATCGGGAGCCTCTCATGTAATGGAGATATTTTTCAACCCCATCTTTATGTCCTCCATGTTGCCTTCTTCTTCCCCTAAACGGTGATCCTTATAATGCTGTGTTTTCTTTCTGTCACTTTTTTTATTTTTTATTTTACAAGAATTCTATTGTATTTGATGAAATTTGTTATATAGAAGCAAAGCTTTCCATCTTTTCCAAAAGCATACTGACCAATTTGCATTTAGGGCAGACATAGCTATTATAAGCATAAAGACTCACAATTCAAATGAACCCTTCTTGTTAGGGTTAGCTTTAGTTTGAAATGTATCCCACTTGGTTTCACTACTTAATTTCTTAAATCAATTACTTCTCTAACTTGGCACAACCAATTTGGCCACAATGATTTGCTCTCAGGTTCAAAGATATTTTAAAAGCCAAATGTTTCTTGCACTATTCTAAAGTTAACTGTGTTTCAGGAAACAAACAAACAAACAAGCCACTAAGGCTATGAACAGAATTATATTATGTGACAGGCAAATTTCCATTTCTAGGAAATTACCAAGGTTTCACAAGGTTGGTCAATTCCTTGCAGATTACAAACAGAACCAAAAACATAGAAGGACTTAGTGTAACACCTGTTCTCACCTGTTTTAGCAAGGATAACTTCAATCTGCCACTGCTGGATTCACTTTTCAGAGGGTAGGATGTATTTCTCATAAGTTAGTGATCTCTGTAATTCCTGTTCACATACTAAATTCATATCTTAGGAATACTTTGAAAACTACCAAAAGTAATACCTTTTCAAAATTATTGGCCATAGCTTTATGCTCAGTTGTGTGGTTAAAACACAAAGGAAAGGTTAATTGTTTATTGATGTCCTTTAATCACAAGCAGTCAACTATTTTTTGAGATATAACAGAATATAAATCATTATAATAAACTATATCAAGTTTAGAAATGAAAACTTCATTTATCTTATATATTAAAAATCATACCATTTTTTAAATTAAAGTTTATTGGGGTGACAATTGTTAGCAAAGTTACATAGATTTGGTGAACACACAATGTGATATATAGATGTATTACAGAATTGTACACCTGAAAATCATATAATTTTATTTGTATTTAAAGAAAATTATCTTTATTGTCTCATTTTTCTCCTATATATTTCAAATCAATATTATTAAGGTATAATTTACCTGTAATAAAATGTACCCATTTTAAGAGTGATCACCACACCATGAAGAATATTTCTAGCTTTCCAAAAAGTTCCCTCATGCTCTTTTTCAGTCACTTCCTGAATCAGATTCAGTTCTAGACATTAGTCAGTCTACTTATGTCACTATAGATTAGATCTATTTTTTCCCATAGCAGAAATAAAACTGCTCTGAATATTCAGTGCAAGTTTCCATACAATCACATTTTTCATTTTTCTTGAGTAGTGAAATAGTTGGGCCTTATAAGCACCATGTTTCCCCGAAAATAAGGCCTAGCCAGACAATCAGCTCTAACGTGTCTTTTGGAGCAAAAATTAATATAAGAGTCGGTCTTATACTATATTATATTATGTTATACAAGACCAGTCTTATATTATAGTAAAATAAGACTGGGTCTTACATTAATTTTTGCTCCAAAAGACACATTAGAGCAGATTGTCCGGCTAGGTCTTATTTTCAAGGAAACATGGTATATATTTAACTTTATAAGAAACTGTAAAAGCATTTTCCTATGTAGTGAAACCAATTAGAATTCCTGACAGCAAAGTGTAAGAATTCTATTTGCTCTACATATTCACCAACACTTCTATTTTTTTTTTTCACTTTAACCATTCAAGTGACTATTTAATGGTATCCAACTGTGCTTAAAATCTACATTTCCCCATTGATTGATGTTAAGTGTATTTCCATGTATTAATCAATCATCTGTAGATATTCTTCTGTGAAGTGTTTATGTAAATTTTTTGCCATTTTTAGATTAAGTTTTTTTGTCTTTTTATTACTGATTTGTAGAAGTTTTTATAGTATGAATATACATCCTTTGTCAGATATTTGTCCTGAAAATATTTTCTCTTACTGTGTTATTTACTGTACATATCTTAATGATGTTGAACAGCAGAAGTTATTAACTTTAACATAATGCACGATTTATTATTATTTTCCTTTCGTAGTTAGTGTTTTTCTTTACTCTCTAATTTTTTTTTATATAACTCAATGTTACAAAAATTTTCTTCCGTATTTTCTTCTTGATGCTCTTTGTATTAGCACTTAATTTTAAGTATATGGCCAATGTCTAAGTTACTTTTTGTGTTTGAAGTGAGATAAGGGTCATATTTTGAATACATATTTTGGATCTGTTCCAGCACCATATGATGAAGAGATTATCCTTTCCTCCACTGAATTTCATTTGTTAAAAATCAATTGACCATATAAATGTTGGTCAGTCTATGGACTCTTTATTCTACCCCACTGGTATTATATATTTGTCTATACTTATGCCAGTCTCTTATTTGTTTTCATTACTGTAACTTCAGAGTAGGTCACAATATGAAGTAGTGTAAGACCTCCAACTTGATTCTATTTTAAAATTATTTTGAACTCTGAGTTCGTCGAATTTCCATGTAGATTTTAAAACCAGTTTGTTCACTTAAAAAATGTATTTATTTTTAAAATTTTGATTAGGATTATAATACATCCATAGACTAATTTAAGAAAAATTAACATTTTAAGAAAAATGAAAATTCTAGTCCACGAACATGGTTTTTTATCTATATTTTATTTATGCCTTCTTTAATTTCTCAGCAGTGTTTTATAGTTTTCAGTGTACAAGTCTAACATATCTTTTAAGTTTATATATATTTCATGATTTTAGATGCTATTGTAAATGGAATTGCATTTAGACTCTTATTTTCTGAATATTCATTGCTATTATATACAAACACAATTACCTTTGTATAATATACTTGTATCTTAAAATTTTGTAAAATAAACCTTTATCTTGCAACTTTACGAATTTCAAATATTTGTTCAAGTAGTATAGTAGCTATTTTGTAGATATTGTAGAATTTTTTATGTACAGAATTTTGTAAGTAAAGGCAAATGTCTTCCTTCCTTTCCAATATGTTTTTTTTTCTTTTTTTTTTTTTTTTTTCCTACTTACGAACACTCAAGCCCCTTGTTGAATAAAACTGGTTAAAATTGGACTTTGTTGCCTTCTTCCCAACCCTGATGGGGGGTTGATGAGTGGAGAAAACCATTTAGTCTTTCATCAGTAAGTTGAATGTTAGCTATAGTTTTCTCAGAGATGCCCTTCATCAAGTCTAGGATATGCAAATAATAAAAAGCATTTGTCAAATGCTTTTGCTAAATCTATTGACAAAAATTATATAATTTTATCATTATTTTATTAAAATCATATACTATTTTTTAACACTTTTTAAATGTTAAGCCAATGTTGCATTCCTGGGATAATGTATTAACAGTTGTCATAATGTATTAACAGTGTTATGTTTTATGGAATTTGCTTTGCTAATATGTGAAGCATTTTGATTCTGTGTTCATGAGGAAAACGTTTTCTTTGGTTTGGTTATCAGGGTAATACTGACCACATAAAATGAATGAGAAAGTGCTCCCTCATATCTTATTTCCTGAAATAGCTGTTTATAATGATATTATTTACTACTTAAATGTTGGATGGAATTTTAACACTGAGGCCATCAGAGCATGAAGTTATCTTGATGAAAGGGATTTTTTTTTTAGTTATGGAATTAATTTCTTTAATAGATGTGGGACAATCAGTGTTTTCTATTTTTTCCTTATATCAGTTATGGTAATTTATGAACGTATTTTTTTCAGGAATTTGCCCATTTCACCTAAGTTATCAAATTATTAACAATTATTTTTTTCATTCCTTTACTGTTTTTAATGACTGTTTCAACTACGTGATGTCCCCTCTTCTATTCCTGATAATGATGACTTGCATATGATTTTTTTGCTAATCAGTCTACATAGAGGTTTATCAGATCTATTGATTTTTAAAAAACCTGATATTGCCACTTTTTAAGAATTAATGTTTTACACATATTTAGTAAAGTTTACAAATCTTAAAAATAATCCTAAAATATTTTTTTTTTCCAAATGATTACACTCAGCTTACCGCCACCCTGTTTCAGACATAGAATGTTACCAGCAACCAGAAGCCTCCCTCTTATCATTTTCCTGTTGATATTTTTTCCAAAGTTAACCACTCTTGTAACTTCCACCACCCCTAATTAGTTTTGCATGTTTTGGACTCCCTTATAAATGAAATCTTAAAAACGTACTTTTATGTTCCTGGCTTCTTTGGCTCCACATATTTGTGAGATTCATTCATGTTATTATGCATAGCAGTAGTTACGTTGCCCAAGGGGGAAAAAAAAACACAAATGAATGAAAAACAGCCCCTTGGTTTCCTGTCTTCTCATGAACTGTTCTTTCCCATCATCCTTCCACTTATTTTTGTACCGATATCAGGTTACATTCCAAAGCTACAGGGTAAAGAATATTTTCTCTGCTTCCCTTATAATATCTACCCAGCCCGGAGCACTCACTTGAGTCTCAAAAAAGGTTCATTGATCTGGATGGAATGGTCAGAATTTTACCTCTGAATAAAGTAGAAAGAGAACTACGCTTGACATTAAAGGTCAATATTGAGACAGCAATATTGAGGTCGATATTGATAAGTCACTTAATTTCTTTATGCTTCACTTTTATTCACCATCAAGTGGGAATCATATTACTTGCCTCACCCTGTTCTGAAATACAGTGGGAATCCAATAAAAGCATGTGCAGAAGACTTTGTTGTCAAAGAATTCAACAAATTATTTACATGTGTTTTATTAATAAATGAAGCACTGAGTTTTATGACTCAAATCTTAAAAGGTAACAAAATCCATGGCTGTCATTTTCTGTCAAATTTGTGCCTAAATCCAACTGAGCAAGTGGCAGGAATAGTCAGACAAGTCTGTGTTCATCTACAAACATGTCATGATAAAATGTAGGTGCCATGATGGGACAATGTGGAAAGTTAGAAGTAAATGAAAAGTCCAATATGAGCTTTGTGTGATAGTTCATGGACTGCAATATTATTAAAAAACACATTGTCATAATACTAGTTTAACAATGAGAAATTTCTATTTTTTTTAATATATGAGATCTGACAATTACATTCTCTCACTCATTCTAGAAAAAGTGCTACATACCTCATTGCTGAATATCACTACAGTCTCCTTCGAAGTACTCTCCTTGGGAAGCTGTGCACTGACGCCAGCACCAGGTCCACCCTTCAAAGCAATTTTGGAACTCTTCTTGAATGGCTATCAGAGCTATTGTAATATTAACCTTGATGACCTGAATGTCACCCAAATGTCTTCCTTTCAATATTTCCTTTATTTTCAGGTAAAGAAAGAAGTCATTGGGGACAGATCACGTGAGTAGGAAGGGTGTTCCAATACAGTTATTTGTTTACTGGCTAAAAAGTCCCTCACAGACAGTGCTGTGTGAGCTGGTGCATTATGGTGATGCAAGAGCCATGAATTGTTGGTGAAAAGTTAAGGTCGTCTAACTTTTTCAGGCAGCCTTTTCAGCACTTCCAAATTCTGACTTAATTGTCAGACCTTGTACATACAGTAAATCATACTCTTTTTTTGGTACAAAGCTATCTTCTGGTTTCATTAATTTTCTCTATTTTTTATCTAATTTTGAGTGGATTTTTTTCCATTTTATCATTATAAGTTTTGTCTTTTTATTTCTATGGAAGTTGATTTACATTTCTTTTGTATTTCTTGAGATAGAAGCTTAGAACATTCATTTTCAACATTTTTTCTAATAAAACATTTAAATACATAAATTTATCCTAAGTACAACTTCAGCTATATCCCACAAATTTTGTATACTTTATTTTCAATACTATCCATTGTAAAATATTTTATAATTTCCCTTGAGCTAATTTCTTACCCATGAAATTTATAGAAGTACAATATTTAATTTCCAAATATTTGGGGAATTTATATATATATATATATATATATATATATATATATATATATATATATATACACATTTATATATATATAATATATTTATATATTATATTATTTATATATATATAATTTATATATAATTTGTTTTTTGTTGTTATTGTAAATAGTATTGGTTTACTTTATTTTCCAATTTTTCATTTCTAGAATATAAAAATCCAATTAAATTATATAACTGACCTTTTCCAGTGACTTTGTTAAACTCAAATATTTGTTCTAGTCGCCTTTCAGTCTAGATTTCATATGATTTTTCTGTGTTCACAGTATGTTTCCTGAATATAATGACAGTTTTATTATATTCTTTTCAATTTGTATTGCTTTTATGTATGTGTCATAGAACATATTTAGTAAAATTTTCACCCTTTTAAATTTGTGTGCTGTGTTTTATAGCCTCATGTGTATCCCTAATGGTTAACGTTCCATATACACTTGAAATAGATATGTATGTTGTCATTGTTGGATGGTGTGTTCTCCAAATATCAATTAGGTCATAGTAGGTAATAATGTTGTCACATCTAAATTATTTGTGATTTTTTTTTTCACTTCTGTCAATTACAGAGAGAAGAGTGCTATAGTCTCCAATTCTAATTGTGAATATGTTTGCTTCTCCTTTCAGGTCTGTCAAGTTTTGCTTCAAGTATTTTGAAGCTTTTTTTTTTTTTTTTCACGTATACTATTTAGGATTATTATGTCTACTGATTAATTAAGCATTTTATCTTTGTAAAATATCTCTCTTTATCCCTGGTTATGTTCCTTTTCCTAAATTGGACTTTGTCTAGTCATAGTTCAGCTCTCTTATGTTTAATTTTGCATGATATATAGTTTTTTCCATTTCCCCCCCACATTTTAACACACTTATTGTGTTTGTATTTAAAGTACATTTTGTCCTTTTCTTAATGAATATAGTTTTATGTTGTTTTCCATTTTCTGTAAACAGCTGTTTTATAAATGTTGCCTAGTTTTCTATTTGTTTACATTGGGGAGTTATTATTCCATCATGGCTGGATTTTTTCCATACATTTTTATCCTTTGATTGTTGTGTACATGGCATTTAGTTGATACAGATTACCACCTTCATGTTAATGAAAACCAGAAATAATAATTTTCTTATTTACTGGTAATATCCCTTTATACATTGAATAACAATTTGCATTCTGTTTTATGATTCTAAGTGAAATGGGTATCGCCTATATATAAATGTCATTTATCATCAAAATGCATTTGCAAAACCTCTAGGGACTAAAATACATATCTATATACTTCAAAATATGAAACACAATATGGATGAGTATCTAGCCTCTCTAAGCATGAAATACAGGAAAAAGAAGCACAGCACTTTTCAAACATAATGGCACATATCTCCAATATCGAATTATAAGTTGATTAAAAGTTGCTAGCAACCAATTCTAAATAGCAAAGTAAATGATTAAGCATTCGTTTAAATGTTAAGAATTGATTTATTTTCATATATGACATTCAGATATACAGAATAAAGGCTCAGTTATATTAAGAATTTCATGGAATTTATATTAAAAATCTGTAGTAAAACATGATTTCACTTATGTATGGCATCTGAAAAAAAAAGTGAAAAAACAACAACAAATATAACAGAAACTTATAGATACAGAGAACATTTTGATGGTTGCCAGATAGGATGGGGATTATGGGGATGGGTGAAAAAGTGTTAAGAAGTACAAACTAGCAGTTACGAAATAGTCACAGGATCATTTCTGGTCAAGATGGCAGAGCAGATAAATGCTCTCATGACCACATCAAAATTATAAGGAAACTACAAAACAATCATCATTGAGGATTGACTGAAGTGTAGCTGAACAGAAGTCCTACAACTATGAACATACAGAAGAAGCCACGTCGAGACTGGTAGGAGGGGGCAGAGACACGTGATGGGCTGGTCCCACAGCTGCACATGGCAGTTAAAAATCTGGAGGGATATCTCAGCTGTGGAGTTCCCCTTTGAGAAGCAAGGGGTCCCAGCCCCATACCAGGCTACCCAGCCCAGGGTTCCAGTGCCAAGAAGTCACCACAACTTCTGGTTGCAAAAACTAGCAGAGATTCCAGATTGAGTACCAAGGATTCCTCTTAAAGAGCCAGCACATGGACTTATACACTGCAGGACTCACTCACTTTGAGCTCCAGTGTAAGGATAGCAGCTCGACAGGCACCAGGGACATGTGAGGAGGAACTGAATTTTCTGACCTCAGGGTGAGGGGTGGAAGGGCAGAAGGCATTTTTCCTTTGTTGAACACTCCCTCATCTCAGCACACAGACTGAGGTGAGCACCATATCTGAGTCTCCATCAACCTAGCTGACACCATTTGCCCCAGCCTGGTGATTTGCTGAGACCCTGCCTCCTCCAACTCGCAGGCCCACCCAAGTTGCTTTCAGTGCTTTTCCATAGAAATGGACTGTATTGGCTCATGCTGCAGACATTCCTAAAATTCTCAAAAGTTCACAAACTGCAAACAAGCATCATCTGGCCTCAGCATGTCCTGTACCTGTTGCTAAGCAGCCTCAAGCCTGGCACCAGAAGCAGCCAGCCTTGTTTTGCAGCTTAGCTTCTCCAAGATACTTCTAAGCCCAGCATGGTTGGCGGCCACCTGCAGATTGCTTTGTGGCTCATTCCAGGTTGTCCCCATGAAGGGCACAGGTGGTGGCAGAACTTGGCCTCCTGGGAGGGTCCCCAGCACTGGCATGCCTAATGACTCGTTTTTGACTGAGCCAGACCATCATCCAGCTGCCTCTGCAGATGACACCCCAAAGAGCACACTGGGCAGGCACCAGAGCCCTGCTAAAGTGCATCTTCCTCCATAGGGTCAACCCCTGCACAGCAGCTTCTCCACTGTAGTCATGGCCAGTCCTTATAACCGATCAGCATGAGTGTCAATCCCTTCAATTGAAGTGCAAACAGCAACCAAGGCTCAACTACAACAGCAGAGCATAATAACCCACACAAGGCACACACCTGCAGCACCCAGCTCAGGTGACAAGGAAGACTGTGCCACTGGGCCCCACAGCACACCTACTACATAAGGCCAGTCTACTAAGACCAGGAAACATAGCAGCCCTACCTAATACATAGAAACTAACACAGGGAGGGAGCCAAAATGGAGAGAGAAAGAAACATGTCCCAAATGAAAGAACAGATCATAGTGCCAGAAAAAGAACTAAAAAAAATGGAGACAAGCTATTTGCCAGACACAGAGATCAAAACACTGGTTATAAGGATATTCAATGATCTCAGTGAGAACTTCAACAAAGAGATAGAAAACATAAAAAGAACCAGTCAGAAATGAAGAATACAATGGCAGAAATAAAGGATACATTAGAGAAAATCAACAGTAGATTGGATGAAGGAGAGGATCGAATCAGCAATTTATTAGTTTGGTGCAAAAGTAATTACAGTTTAAAAGGTTGAAAACAATTGCAAAAACTGCAATTTCTTTTGCATCAACCTAACAGAAGATAAGGTAGCAGAAAATACCCGATCAGAACATCAAAAAGAAATAAGAATCCCCCCCCCCAAAAAAAAAAGAGGATTGTTTAAGGAGCCTCTGGGACAATATCAAATGAACCAACATTTGCATCATAGGGGTTCTGGAAGGAGAACACAAAAAGCAAAGAATTGTGAACCTGTTTGAAGAAAAATAATGAAATATTTTCTAATCTGGCAAAGGAAATAGACATACAAGCCCACAAAGCAGAGTCCCAACAAGACGAACCCAAACAGGCCCACACCACGGCACAGCATAATTAAAATTTCAAAAGTTAAAGACAAAGAAAGAATCTTAAAAGCAGCAAGAGAAAAGCAGTTAGACTATAAATTCCCGTAAGACTGTCAGCTGATTTCTCAACAGAAAATTGATAGGCCAGAAGGGATTGGCATGAAATATTCAAAGTGATGTAAAACAAGGACGTACAACCAAGGTTACTCTACCCATAAAAGCTATCATCTAGAATCGAAGGACAAATAAAGATCTTCCCAGATAAAGCTAAACAAATTCATTACCACCAAGCCAGTATTACAAAAAAACCTTACAGGGACTTCTGTAAGACTAAATAAATAAGTAAATAAATAAATAAAATATGAAAATAAAATAAAATATGAACAATAAAACGGCAACAACTACATACCATGGTTCTCTGAAAATATGACCTAACTGGAAAATAAGCCTTAACATGATTTTTCAGGATGACATCCCCTGAACATCCCCAGGATGATAAGCCCTAATGTGTCTTTTGGAACAAAAATTAATATATGTAAGACCCGGTCTTATTTTTGGGGAAATATGGTATCTATGAACAATTAATTAAAATGTAAATGGATTAAATGCTCTAATCAAAATATAACATAGCTGAATGGATAAGTGAAAAAAACAAACCCTTACATATGCGACCTCCAAGAGACTCACTTCAGATCGAAAGACACATGCGTACTGAAAGAAAATGGATGGGGAAAAAGATGTTTAATGAAAATGGAAATGAAACAAAAACTGGGGTAGCATTACTTATACCAGACAAAATAGACTTTAAAACAAATTCTGTAACAAGAGACAAAGGAGGACTCTAATCCCACTTCTGTTTATTTATCTGAAGAAACCCAAAACAATACTTCTAAGGGATGTGTGCATTCATATTTTCATTGCAGCATTATTTACAATAGTCAAGATATGAATGCAACCTGTGTGTCCATGAATGGATGAATGGATAAAGCAGAGGTGATATATATATATATATATATATATATATATATATATATAAATATAAATATACAATGGAACATCACTTAGCAATAAAAAAAGACTGAAATCTTGCATCTGCAACAACATAAATGGGTCTAGACAGTATTATGCTGAGTAAAATCAGTCAAACAAAGAAACACAAATACCGTAAGAGTTTACTTATATATGGAATTTAAAGTAAAAGATAAACAAACAAACAAACAAACAAACAAACAAAACAGGAACAAACTCATAGATAATAGAGAACATGTTGAGGGTTGCCAGATAGGAAGGGGGTTGGGGAGATGGGTGAAAAAGGGGAAGAGATTAAGTACAAAATGGTACCTACAAATAGTCATGGGCATATAAAGTCTCTCATAAGGAATGTAGTCAATAATATAATAACTATGTATGGTGTCAAGTGCGTACTAGATTTAATCAGGGTGAGTCCCTTGCAAGTTATGTAAATGTCTAATCAGTAGGTTGTACACCTGAAATTAATATGTGTCAATTAAGTATGTCAATTTTAATTGTTAAATTAAAAAATATTTTGAGTAAATGAGAAAATCTTAAATCTAAATAAATTTTAAGTGGATCAATAAAAATCTGGGGTAGCAATATTATTAAAAGGAATAATATAATCACATAATTTATGGCTTGCCATGTTTTATATTACTCTAATTAGATATGTAAACTCCACTTAAGCATGACAGCATGGTTTTTACATTTTTTAATTCTCCTTTTTAACTGAGCTAGTAAATTTATCCTATAAAGATTAATTTTTTTCAAATGTGTGCCTTAAACATTATTAAATTATATTTTTCTCAAATTTAATGGAAGTCCTTTATGAATGATTCTCTAATATTGAAAATTCTACTAATTTATTTTTCATTTCTTTCATCTTTATATATTTATACAATAACCTCTTAATTATTGTCTTTGTGTACTGTCTCTAGCATTCTTTAAATTGTAGAAGTTGGTTTCTTTCCACCCTGAATCTTATTTCTAGGTTCCTTCACACAACCAGGTTACCTTCAGAGCAGCTGCGACACTGGCCGTGCCCTGCCACTGACGGTGATTAAGTTTCATCAAGGGGTGGTGAGGCAAAGATGCATTTCTCATTGTTAAGAGCCCGTTCTAGAAGAAGTTCTCTCCAATTTACACCAAATACGATGTGTTTCTGAACTAAAATTCAACTACAGAAGGCCTTAAAAGAAATTGTATACTTGCCAAATAACCAACACGTATGCCTTAGATAATATGATTGCAAGGGAATTGAATAAATATTACCTTTCGCTCAAAAAGAAAAGAATGTGTGTGAATTGATTATGTATTGGTTGTGTGTGTATTGGTTGGCAATATTCACACACGTGTATAAATAAATACAGATCATTATTTAAAATCCACCTATTAAATCATACCAAAATTTTATTGACTATAGCTATTATTACAAAAGTTATCTGTTGTGGGTTACCTACTATCTGCCATCAACAAAGAGAATATGATATGCCAAAAAAAAGATAATTTCACCTTTTAATTTTGGCCACAAAGAACAGTTTTTGTATAGAACTTAATATATTTTTCATAGAAAGAAACTTAAGTGGTGAAAAAATGAAGTGCCACGAGACCTAAAATTTCTTACATAATTGTGTCTGTATTTTACCTCGAGCCTATGATTTTATGTGAAAATGAACTGTGAGTGTAGGAATATACTAAAAGTGTTGGGTGAAGGGAATTTTTAAAGAATACTATTTTTATTGTAAATATGTTTAACTGGTAGAAGTTTTAAGCATTATTATTACAATAAAGAACACACCTACTATCTTTCATATTTTTTTCATACTCATAGCAGACTTTTTAATGAATACAATTCTGGACATAACCTGAAACTCCTTATGTGCCCCTAATGGCCTCCATTCCCGTTATTCTCTCTCTCCCTAATGGTAAACACTCCCTTAATTCTCTATTTATAATCCCATGCAGATTTTTTGTACTGGATTCTTATTCCATACCTGAGATACTTTAAGACGGTGTTTGGAAGTGGAATTGCTGGTCCAGATTATGTTCATCTTCATTATTTCTAAATGTAACCAAAGTTATTATATAAATTTACATGACCTCCAGATGTAGAGTCAATAGAATATTTATACAGAGTGACTTTAATGGTAATAAAAATAAAATTAACATTTTAGTAGTCATATCTTGTTTGTTTTATGTAGGGAATTCAAATGATATATTTATATTTAAGTCCTAGGGAGATTTCAGGAAAACTTTGAAATTATTTTATGGTAGATGCTATTACAGTATCTGAATCTTAGATGTTACCAGTTAACAATTGGTCATATGTTTAGAAAGTCATATTATAAAACTTTTCTCCAGGCTACATCATTTCTATTTCTCCCATAACAGTCCCAATAATAAACACCTTTCTAGAGACTATTAGCCACACTAAAAGCACTCTCAGATCACTTTAATTTTTCATGGTAAATTCTGAAAGCACCAAGTAGAATGTGTCATACTGCTGAACACAGCCGCCTGACTGCCCAGTACCACGCTACACTTCCTTCCACTAGATTCCTCATTTGATTTGTGTTTCTTTTAATCCCGCGTTGCTCCTGGGCTATCTTGGTTTCCTGAGATGGATGTTTTCTTCACTTTCCATATCATCCTCCCTGTGCATTTCAGGTGCTGCAAAAGAAACATGATTAGAGGAACCTACCGGATTTATTCCCGATTATGACCCAATCATTGACTGTACTTAGGAATAATTTATGTACATTATTCAGGTCATCTCCTGATCTGATTAATAAGTCATTCCCAAACTTAGATATTTTAACTACAAAGCAGATAAATATTCAAAGTCTTGATCTTGCACGAGATATCTTCTGAATACATTTTCTTGAGTTTGTTGTTATCTTACATTATAATGGCTAAGAAATTGAATACATTATTTATATTAACATAACTGCAATTCAATACTTTGAAAGAGTTTTTAGCTTTCTAAATATTTATGTCAACAAGGACGATTGAAGCTCATGATAGCAGCAAAACTATTCACTGTTATCATTCTCTATGATTCACACACTTTTCTGTATTATTACATTAGTCCACAAAGGGGTAATTCAACAAACTCACAGGCTGGGGTACTAGACCATCATCACAAACTGAACAATGTAGCACATCATTATTAAGTTATTACAATGATCTTATTGAAAAAAGTGAATAGAAACTTAAAAATGTCTTTTGAACAACTCGGCTGCTTGAATGTTTCTTATGTTTCCAGATAAAGAATCTTCCGTATTTTAGAAAACCAAACTGTTAGCCACTACATAATGAGGTCGATGATTTCTATCCTGATTGCTTGAAAGAATTTTGGCAATACTTAACAAAACTACCTAGGGTGCAATTTACCTTTTCACCCAGCAATCTCACTTCTAAAAATCTATCCTGAAGATAAGCCTCAAACAACATGAAAATGCATATATACACATGGTTATTCATTCCAGCATTGTTTATAATTGCAAAACATTGAAAGCAATCTAAATACTCATGTGTAGGAGAATGGTTGAATAAGTTGTTACATGCACACAATGGAGCACTATACAAATGTTCTTTGTGAAATGATGTGGAGGTGATTTCTACGATACACTGTTACATGAAAAAAGCACATTGCAAAAGAACATTGATAGTATTCTACCCTTCTTGCAAGAAAGAAGGTAATATGAGAAAATGCATCTGTCTTCTCATTTATTCAAAATAGATACAAAAAGGAAAAAACAGAAGCTCAATAAGTTTGTTGCCTGTAGCAGGTGGCTAGGAAAGAGGTAGAAAGCAGGGAACTCCCTCTGCCTTTCTCTTATAAGAATATATGTGCTGCATCTAGGATATATCTGATCAATGCAGGATAATCTCTTCATCTCAAAACACTTAATGCAATTGTACTTTGGGCCCTGTAAGGTAACATCCGTAGGTTCCAGGGACTAGCACATGGATATCTTTCGTGGGGCTAGTTTTCAGCCTCCTGCAATACTCATATTCATGGGGCCATACCAATGTAAGTAATGAAAATAAATAAACTGGGGAGAAGGGACAACTCTTCATTAGAGAATAATTCATTTTTTTTTAAATGTGGAAGGGATAAAGGAAATAGAAAATCACCATAGGCAAACACTATAGTAATAATTGTTGGAAAACAAAAACTATTTGTTCTTATAATATTTATCTAAATTACCTGCTTTATCAATTACAAGGTGAAAAATAGTAATAATTTTGTTGAGATACATAGCAGACACACATATAACCAAGAAATCAAAGTTAACAGCACCAATAATAAGACATATCGTCATGACAAACCCCCAATATTATGCACCAAGAAAGACACAATAACACTTCTGTGTTATTCTTGGCCAAAACATATAACCTCAAGATAATCATGAACAAATATCAGACAAGCCCAAGTTGAGAGGCATGCTACAAAATAACTGCTCAGGACGTATCCAATTATATACATAATTATACAATGGTTCTGTAAGTTTTTAGCATTAAAGGAAGCATGATGAAGGGTAGATGTGAATGCTCGGCACTAGTTTTGCAATATTTCTTTGTCTAAAATTATTACAACATAAAGAGTTTTTAAAAAGAATTAATTTGCTCTTTGTATAAATAGATTTCAGTGGGCCCAACTGCTGGCCAGAAGACATGCCCAATGGACCTAACTGCCCATCAACCATTTTGATAAGCAGTGTGTTACACTTCTTGATGTGTTACATTTTGATAAAGGTCCCGTTTCCATCCTACTCACTCAATAAATCAATAAATGGATGGATGGATGGATGGATGGATGGATGGATGGATGGATGGATGGATTAGCAAGCAAGGAAACAAACAAAACAGTTCTTGTTGCCAAGCAATACTTAGAGCAGACATCCTCATCTCCTGTTGAGCCATTACCTGAACTGTTATTGATATTACCAAACTCTTTAATTATGATTTGAAGAGACAGTGAAATATCCTTAGGAAAAAACCCAGTTCCAATGGATTTATAATAATGATTTTATGATTTCCTTTTACTGACTATCAAACTAATACATATATGATATTTAAAATATTTTTTTTTAATTAAGAGAAACGGACTGTCTCTCATTACCAGAGTTAGCCATAGGGATGTTCTGATGCATGTTGCTTGCATCCATTGGTAACCAAAAATTGTAATAATGTATTTTGTTTCAATATCGTCGCCATCTCAAAATGGTCACAATTATTTCAATAGTGTCTCTTGAAACACAGGGTTCTGCTTCAACTTAGACAACATGTTTCTGACCACATGTTACTGTTACACAGTTATTTGAGGGAACCTTCCAAGGGACAAGTGGAAACAAATTTCATTTGTGTTAGCTCCCACATCTGTGCTCCTGAATGCCGCAGTACTATTGGCTACTGTCTATTAAGAGACATGCTGCTTTCAAGCACACACTCCTTCTTCACTGCCACCAACAACCCATAATTCCCAGACCCTCAAGAGAGGAATGAAGCTTTTTGGCACAGTGCACATCTCCTCTCACATTTATCTCCGGATGTCAATTCAGCAGGTGGTAAAAATTAGAGAAATTGTTCTGGTCTCTTGAGACCTCAGGTACTGACCGGGTGGTCAATTATAGGCTGAAAGAGAGTATGCAAAAGATCCACTGAAGTGGCTGTCAGGTTTCCTTAGGGCCCAGGCACTTTATGATGAGCACATGGCTTTAACAATACCTTCTCAGAGAGAGCCTGATGCCAGACCAAAGGCTGCAAAGGAATCTGCTCATTGCCCCTTAATTTTAAAGCCATCTTTAGCAACTATTTCAATCTACTTTGTGTATTCAAAATTCTATGCCTGATGTTCCTTCCAAAGAGCAAAACTAACAGAGTTATTGTATCAGTTCAAGGAAACAGTCTTGTAATCAATTAATTCTATAACACTTGAATATTCAATTCTTGCGATGTATAATTTATGTCATGATTTTAAGCAACTTGCTTTGCAATCTCCAGGCCTAACAAAAGGATCTCCTAAAAAGAACTGCAAAGGCTTCCTTCCTTCCTTCCTTCCTTCCTTCCTTCCTTCCTTCCTTCCTTCCTTCCTTCCTTTCCTCCCTCCCTCCCTTCCTCCCTCCCTCCCCCCTCTCGCTCCCCACCACCAGGCAAACTTGTCATTAAAGAGATATTTTCTAGCACATGCTTTAGTCATACATATCTAACCTCATACTCTAGGTGTTCTCTACTACAGTGTAATATGAAATCAGTTTATTGGAATCTTTTTATAACTCTTTAAAATTAAGAGTCTCCCTGAACAAGTCAACTGTCTGTGCTACATTCTTTACATACATTGACTTCATTAATCGCTGGTGGTGCTAAACTGCACTTCCAGAGATTAAGGATTTGCTCAAGGCCGTACAGCTGGTCAGAGGCAGAATCCAGCTCTTTATTACAAAATCTCTTCTCTTTCCCTCACCCATTGTATTCCATTTTCACATAAGCTGAAGGCCTATGGTTGGTATATTTTTAAGTAACAAAATACAAAAAGTATCCAGTTTCTCCTTCTTCAGTCATTTTCTGTAATGAACTGGAGCGAACTGTGTCCCATTCCAGAGTGTTGATCTGTGCTGGAAGTTCCTTAAATTTCTATCACTCTCTGAGGTCTTACAGAATGCAGAGGATTTGGTGAGTGAGAATAGTTCACATTGAAATCCAAATGAGTTCTGTTGGTTGTGGTCTTGCCAACACACAAGATACTCACTGGCAACAAGGGTAAACTCATTTCTAAAATATGTACAGTCTGACTTAATGTTGCACATTGTTAAAAGGAAATAAAAGCAAGAAATGAAGAGCAGGCAAACTTTACCAACATTAATTCTTTTGCTTTCAATGTGTAGGGGCATTTCCCAAAAACTATGGAGGGGAAGAATTCTTGAGAGTTACACAATTTAGTCATAATCAGATGCATATGACTCTGTCTTAGTTTCATGAGATTCAATGCCTTTTTTTAAAGGACACCTGTGGTTAACTGCTTCTACCTTATGAGGGTTGGTTACATTTCCTTTAAATACCCTGTTTCCCTGAAAATAAGGCCTCGCTGGACAATCAGCTCTAATGTGTCTTTTGGAGCAAAAATTAATATAAGACTCAGTCTTATTTTACTATAAGACCTGGTGTTATATGATATTATGTAAGACCTAGTCTTATATTATATGATATTATATAAGACCCAGTCTTATAGTAAAATAAGACTGAGTCTTATATTAATGTTTGCTCCAAAAGACACATTAGAGCTGATTGTCCAGCTAGGTCTTATTTTCAGGGAAACACTGAAAATAGCATTGTATTCTAAGGTGCAGGTGGTACAATAAAAAGCCTGATGCTGTGGTAAGTAAATGCTTCCTGGGGAATAAGCTGTCCATGTCTTTGCTATGAATACATGCACACACAGAAAACTTCACTCATTGGATATCTGGCATCTGGTCTATGCTAGTTCATTTAATATGGACATGCAGCTTGCTGTCATTGAGAAATTTATGCACCATATGACCAAACCATTCATAAGAGTTATACTATTCCTTAAAATGAAATAAAGGTATATCATGTTTCATTGAAGATCTTGCTGTGGAAAATATACATTTTCCATATTTGTTAACCATTTCAAAGTGTGGAAGAAAAAGCAGCAGCTGTGATTATAAAGGTGGATGCGGTTACAATAAAGAGGGACTTAGACGGAATGTGCAGGAGCTGAACTCAAGATCTAAAATTTATCAGAACATCAGAGGAGTACTCATTAACCACTCTGAGCTATTTGTAATAAATAAACGCCAGTAATTTTTGTTCGTGTTATGCTTCATCACGTTGCTCTAATTCTTGGCAAACCTTCCTGGCTTGTTTTGCTTTGCAAAGTGTTTTATTAATGCCCCTTCTAGCGTTCTCCGCAGTGCAATTATTAGCAACCTAAACTCATCAAAAGATTACATTTCCACTTTTAGCTTTTACTGAAATTTAATATTTGAATTCTAAGATGATGTCTCTGTCTAAATTTGCAACATTGACAACTTTGTCTAATCTATCCCATAGAAAAATCAATCAGCTGTATTATATTCACTCCTCTTTACAGGAAAAATGTATTGTTAAATTCATGAGATGTGTTTAAATAAACCATGTATCTATCACTTAGGTTACTTCCGTATCTTGTCTATTGTAAATAGTGCTGCATGAACATAAGGGTGCATATATTTTTTCAAATTAGTGCTTTTGTTTTCCTTGGAGAAATACCTAGAAGTGAATTGCTGAATTGAATGGTAGTTCTATTTTTAACTTTTCGAGGAACCTCCATAGAGTTTTCCACAGTGGTTGCGCAAATTTACACTCCCACCAACAGTGCACAAGTGTCCCCTTTGTTCCATCTCCTCAGCTTGTTTCTTGTTTTTTTGATAATAGCCATTCTGACAAATGAGAGGTGATATCTCATTGTGGTTTTATTTTAATTTTCCTGGTGATTACTGAAGTTGAGCATCTTTTCATGTGCCTGTTAGCCATTTGTATGCCTTTTTCGGAGAAATGTCTATTCGGGTCATCTGCCCATTTTTTATTTGAATTTTTTTAATTGAGTTTTATGAGTTCTTTATGTATGTTAGACACTAATTCCCTATTCCCTACTTGATGTATCAATAGGTGAATGAACAAATAAGCCATATAATGAAATAAAAAAGAAAGAAATCCTGCCTTTTGTGACACCATGGTTGGGCTTTGAGAATATTATGCAAAGTGAAATAAGTCAAAGAAAGAAACAAATACTGAATGATATTACTTATATGTGGAATCTAAAAAATAAAATAACAAAATTAACAAACAAAACTAGACTCATATGCACAGAGAACAGACTAAATGGTTGCCAGAGGAGAGGCGGATAGAGATGAGCGAAACATGTGGAAGGGAGCATGAGGTACAAACTTCCAGTTGTTAGATAAACCAGTCATGGAAATGTAATGTACAGCACAGAGACTATAGACCATAATATTGTGTGAACTTTGTATGGTAACTGATGGCAACTAGACTTATGGTGATCATTTTGTTATGTATAAATGTGAAATCACTATGTTGTAAACCTGAAATTAATATAATATTATATGTCAATCATACTTCATTAAAAATCAAGTAAACCATATATCATATCTGTATTTCTCTTTATAGATACACCATTTACAAGCAAATAGATAATTAGACTGCATACTCAGAAAATATTTAGTATCTTTCCCTCACACCTTGTACAGTGTAGTATAATGAGAATATTATTAATATTAGCATCAGAGATTTTTAAATCAAGTCTCAACTTTATCACTAATAAGATTTGTAGACTCGCTTTATTTATCTGTTAAGAATTTATTTTACCAATTTAAGTATCAGATTCTTTATCTATAAAAATATTTGATAAGGCATAATGTACAGAATTGTTTGTAGATTTTAAATAACAGAAAAAAATGTCTAACAGTGATTTGAGCATAATATAGGTTAAATAAGCCCTATTTCCCCATTTCTTCCCTTCTCTATGTGTAGCCTACAAGTGTTCTATTGTAAATACTCAGTAAATATGTTTTTACTTGATTTACTAATCAGTTAAATACACATGAATTGACCAATGTACTTCAAATAGGTTATAAAGACATTTTGACAATATAATTTAGAAAAAATATAATCTTAATTCTTCAAATCAACTCCCAACATTTAGTCAATAATCACTGTGTATTGTCAGTAACTGAATAAAATAAAAAGAACACAGTGACATATACACACACACACACATATATACATATCATTATTCATCATATGTAATATTAATTTGATATACTCACTCATGTTTTTTTAACTGGACAAAAAGCTTAAGATGACCTAACAGTGAAAGAAACAAGAACAAGAATTCTTATTGTAGTGTTTTTGTTGTGAAAAAGTGAAAATAATCCAAATACACATTCACTTTCAGACACAGAGAAAAAAATGTATAAGAATTATTAGAAAGGGGAGGAAACAAGTTTTTTCATAGTATGGAGAGAACAGAATGAGTTTATTGCTGTATTTTTGTTAATAGTAAAAAAAATGAAAAATATATAGAAAACATGTATAGAAAAATTTAGATTGTGAACTGCAGACAGTTCTTGGAGTCACGTAGATTAGTGGGGATTTACCTTTCCTATAGTACCTATTTATCTAATATTTGGACTTTGTATTACATTGTAATCTATGAGAAAATATGATTTTATGACTAGAAATAAATAAAATAGTTTGAGAGCTTATCCATTAAGGCAAATAACCAAGGTAATTTAACCTTATATGCCTCACTTTTCTCACCTGACATATGCTTTATCTATTTTATTAGTGGAAATGATTTGAAATAATGTATAGTAGACCATTCTGCAGTACATAGCACTGCATAATAATTTGAAATCTGAAAATGGATTTGCTTTGTACTATTGGTGAGATTATTTTTCCTACCTCTAATTCCACGTGGAAGACAGTGCAGCAAATAGCTCCTACAGAGATAAGAATAAGACACTGTCTTCTTTAGAAGCCAGGTTTAACTCCTTTACCGGCAGGCTACCCTCATCATCAATATTGCAAAACACTGTAAAAAAAAAAAAAAAAAAAAAAAAGGAAAAGCTCACTTAACATGTTGCTGAAAAATTTTTTTAAATAGTCTTATGCAATAATGGCCATCTGACTCTTTTTTGTTTATTCAAATACATTATCCAAATGTAAGACACTACCAAATATTTGTATTTATGATGTAGAGTACAGAAGCAAGATAGCCTGAGCCATATAGTTACCTAGTTAGCATAAAGTTATCTAGAAAAACATAGCTAAACTATGAAGGACTGTGTTAAAGTAGGTTGGCTTTTTAAAAGGAATGTTTTTCTCTAGATTTTCAGCACTGAGGATGAAAAAATAAGAGAGCATGTAGCAGCTTTCTTAGCAGCATTTGGCAGATTGAAATGGTAAGGTCCTAATCAAATAAGTACAATATTAGTTGTGCTAATATTTGCTGCCCTTCACCCAAGAAAATTTCCATAATTATTATCATGTATTTACATCACCAAATGAAATTCTGTATTTGCAGTGTGGTTTAAAATGCATACTGATTGTGATTTGATTAGTCATTAGCATATGAAATATGGAATATCCAGGCTTTGAAAAGGTTGGTGGCAAGATTTCACTGTCCTCAAACTGGATGATTTGTATCTTTTCAAAGAATGTACTCATGATGACTTCCAGTGTGTACATTTTTCAGATTTGCACCATAATGGCAGTTTAGGTCTAGACAATAAGATGTTCCCCGTATCATTTCAATAAGCAGTGCTGAAGCTTTCACATATATCATAAGCTGTCTGTCTTTTAAGTAAATCTCATTTATGCTTAGAAAATCAATTACAACTTTCTTAGTAGGAGAATAAAATTTGAGATTCCTTTCTAAACCTAGTAATGTTTAGAACCACAATATCTTATAATTTGCTTTCCATGTTTTTTTGTTTGTTTTGTTTTTTCAAGGACTGGTAAGTATTAAAAACAAGCTATTCTGGAAAAATTTGAGAACAAAAGAACCCCTGGAAATTATTAAGATGAAATTATATTTTTTTAAATTCAATTCAATGCAGCAGAAAATTTTGAATGTTGACAACATGCCATCTACCTGGGAGTTCACACACACACAAAAGAGAAAGCGAGAGAAAATACTCAGCTTTAGGGAGTTTACTGTTCAGAAGGGAGGTGCCATATATAGATATATAGATATATATAGATATAGATAGATAGTTAGCTACAATTTATTGCACACTTATTTTTTAGGTACAATATTATTACTATTACTACTAAAGTATCAATGCTAATAATATTAATTTAAAAATTCAGAATGCTTATTATGTCTCGGGTACCATCTAAGATAGTTTAAGTATTATCTTGTTTAACCTGTTCACAAGCTTATGAGGTTACATACTTTTATCATGGAAGAGGAAACAGATTTAGAGGTGTTACTGAAGCTACAAAATGGCAGGGTTTGTCTGGTTCCAAGATTCTATTGAACAGAGCAATTCATAAAATTATGAACATATTTAAATTATATATATGTATATATATATGTATATTCATATATATATATTACAAGACAAAAATATGATACATTTTGCAAGAGAATTCAAGCAAAGTATGTTAATGCAAAAATGGCAGGCAGCTTTATCTGCTTTGTTTACTGATGCATGCCAAGTTCCTAGAACAGTATCTCGTTAAAAAAAGATGTTCAATAAACATGCGTGGAATTGAATTACACTTCAAGTAAAAAGGCTTACATTCACTAGATTTGGAGGTCAGGGTTAAGAAGTTAAGAAAGGATTCAGAAATTATCTGAAAAAAAGTTTTGAAGGCCTTACTGGCATCAAATTGTTAAATTCTCTCTCGTCAAATCTACCGACTGCTACCTTCCTGATTCCAAGAGGACCACTCAATCCCCCTTTGCATATTCCTCCTGGTAAGGGGGTCACCAAAATGCTTTTTGGATGTAGTAATATTTAGATCAGCACGCCTAGAGGCAGAGTAAGAACATGTCATATAGAAGACTATAAAATATCAGTGTTCGTGAACTTGAAGGGCTATGTGATTGTGCTTATGGCTGGTAAAAATTAAATTACTAGAGTTGAGGAGTTTGAGAAATTGTGAAGTGATTGAATTATGTCCTATAGCCACACACTTCACAAGAGACAAGGGAGAGAGTGAAAATGTAGACCAGGTGCTGAAATCACTGAGGAAAGAGGAAGAATGTCTGGATAGCTCAGCAAATGGCTGTAGTTAGGACAGAACGCAAATCTTGTAAATATGAATTGAAGAAAAGGAAAGAGTGGAATGATTGCATTCTGGCCACTCGCAGGGAGTAAGGAATGTGCAAATGATTTCTGTAGCTATGAATTCCTGGAGAACACATTTAAACAGCCAGGTATCATCTGTTTGTTTGTTTGTTTGTTTGTTTGTTTGTTTTTTCAGGGGTGGGGTGGGGACAGGCAAAGGAATGAAAGTGATATGTGATATTTAAGGAAAAGTGTGAGAAAAAATGTGTTCATCATGTACTGTGTTTCCCCGAAAATAAGACCGGGTCTTATATTAAGTTTTGCTCCAAAAGACACATTAGGGCTTATATGTAGAGGATGTCATCCTGAAAAATCATACTAGGGCTTATTTTCCGGTTAGGTCTTATTTTCACGGAAACACAGTAGTTACTGACGAAGCGCCAACACCACCTTAGTCTCACTGCCAGGCGCTATGGAAATAGGAATATTTCTAGTCTCAAAATAATGATCATTCCAAAGGGAACAATTAAGAAGCAAGTAAAGCAACAGGTATACATTTGATGAGTTTGATGAGTGTAGTACTGAGTTCGCTGTGATCAAGTAGGGAGGCAACATTGGGGAGGAAGAATCAACAAGCATAGGGAGAGGAAACAGGAGGCTTGAGAACTATAATTACATGGGATGTACATGTTGCAATAGAAGATGAAAATGCATGAGTTAGGAAATATAATAAGAAAAATTATATTATCTAAAGATTCGTCAGACTAGTTGTGATATTTGGATAGCTGCTGGATACGATCATAAAATTATTAGCTAGCAAATACCTAGAAAAGCTAGGGTATTCAACCATAACATAACATAATTTTATAAAAGTTAATCACCCTGGAACAATTCAATTTATCCATGACAGTGATTGCTTAGAAAGAGAAAGACATTTAATATATCTAGGTTTTAGTATGGCCTGTGATATAAATTCGTATGCCGTTTTTCAGCAGGAAATTTTGAAATTTTGTAAAGTTAATGTATAACTGCAGCAAAAATCATATCCATAGGTGGTGATCAATGATTATGTGACAAATTAGGGCCACATATTAAGAGCTGTACCACTGTGCTCAATTCTAGGGTCCAATGTTTTTCAGATATTTTATCAATGATTTGGAAGATTGCCTCACCCTTCAACTTAAAAAGCACACTATCCATTCCCATCTTGGAAGACTGCCAAAACTATAAGGCACAAAAATAGAATTCAAATGTCCTTGGTTAATTGGGCACTGGTCCATCAAAAGTGTGAATTAAACTATAAAGATATACCCTCTATATTTAGGGACCTAACATTGGCAACTTGCATATTAAACATTAGCACTCTACCAAAACCCCAACAGACAATAACCTAAAACAAGAGAATTCTTTTCCTGGCTACTATGAATTACAACAGAAGTCCAGTTTATTAGGAGAGTCCACAATACCTGCTATGTTCTAATTGAACCATTGCTTCCTTCTTTTTTTCATGTAAAAAGAGTAGCAGAAACAGATTTCCTAGCAAATGTTAATTGATGGAATATGATAATTGATGTCAGGCATTTTTTGTTCTAAATGAAGTATTTACATTCCCTTATTCCATATCTTACAGATAGTAAATACTTGAGTAATATTTGTTAAATGAATTAATGACTTGAAGAAAAAAGCTTAAGTGGCTACAGGTAATGACTGAAGTAAAATTAATTCATTTTTATTAATGTATTCATTTGCATGGCATTTGTCATGCCATTATTAATATTCAGGTATGTGTTAGGAACTGGGAATACAGTAATGAATGACTCATTGAGCCTAATCAGAAGGAGCAAATAGCCAAGTTAAAACAAAACAAAGAAAAAAGAAGAAAGAAAAGAAAAGAAAGGAAGGAAGGAAGGAAGAGGAGGGAGGGAGGAAGGAAACAACTAAGGAAGGAAGGAACTCAGGAGGGAAAGAAGAAAGGAAGGAAGGAAGGAAGGAAGGAAGGAAGGAAGGAAGGAAGGAAGGAAGGAAGGAAGGAAGGATGAGAAAATCGGTAAGTACAATGCTATGTGACAAATACTATTAGAGATATATGACAGGGCATTATAAGACAACAGAGAACATGAAAGTAAAGTGAGGCAGGTATGGTGATCTGACTAAGGTAAAATTTGCATAATTAACATTTGAACTGAAGTTTCAAGAATGAGTTATTTTTAATAGGTATATACAAGGTTGGACAATTAAGTTCAAGAACTCATCCTAGAAACAGTGCTACATACCTCATTGCTGAATACTGTGTTTCCCTGAAAATAAGATCTAGCTGGACCATCAGCTCTAATGCATCTTTTGGAGCAAAAAGTAATAGAAGACCCGATATTCTATTATATTAATTATATTATATTATATAAGACTGGGTCTTATATTAAAATAAGACCAGGTATTATATTATTATATTATATTATATTATACTATATTATATTACATTACATTACATTACATTACATTACATCACATTACATTATATTATATTATATTATATTATACCGAGTCTTATATTAAAATAAGACCAGGTCTTATATTAATTTTTTCTCCAAAAGATGTGTATTAGAGCTGATGGTCCGACTAGGTCTTATTTTCGGGGAAACGTGGTATCACTATGGTCACCTTTGAAGTACGTCCCATGGGAAGCTATGCACCCAGGCCAGCACCTAGTCCACTCTTCAAAGCAATTTTGGAACTCTTTTTCTGGTATGGCCATCAGAGCTGTCGTCATATTATCTTTGATGTCCTGAATGTCATCAAAATGTCTTCCTTTCAGTATTTCCTTTATCTTTGGGTAAAGAAAGAAGTCATTGAGGGCTAGCTCAGGGGGGTAAGGAGGGTGTTCCAATACAGTGATTTGTTTACTGGCTAAAAACTCCCTCACAGACAGTGCCATGTGAGCTGGTGCATTGTCATGACGCAAGAGCCATGAATTGTTGACGGAAAGTTCAGGTTGTCTAACTTTTTCAGGCAACCTTTTCAGCACTTCCAAAGAGTAAACTTGGTTAACTGTTTATCCAGTTGGTACAAATTCATAATGAATAATCCCTCTGAAATCAAAAAAGGTTAGCAACATCGTTGCAACAAGTTCACAAACTTAATTGTCAGACCTCATGTGTGTGTACATATATATACATATACATGCACATATACATATATATGTACACCTTTGCCATATAGATATTTAGAAAAAAGGATTTAGAACCTAGAATTGATATCTAAAGTCTCCTCTTGCTTTGAAATGAAATATATGATTTGAATCATTAGTGAAACTACATTTATTGAGCATTTCTCTCATATCTGGCATGAATTAAATATTTACACCTAGGATACTTATTTTAGTCTTAAAAAATGATCAGTAGTTTCATCCTCTGAAAAGTTATTTCCCTCTCACATAACCAATGCAGGTTATTAGGGGGCCTACTCCTCACTGCGTTTATATAAGCCAGGCTGAAAGAAGCGTCCCAGATCATCAGTAAGAAGGCAATTTGGCAAATTGAGTTCTGGTACTTCACACTTCACTTGTCACCTTTGCTCACACTTACGACTCTCATGACCAAACCTAATGTCAAAACACAGTGTAACTGTGTGTCAGAAAGTGGGAAAGCTGGAACTATTTGGTGACCACAAAATGACAACCAAGTTTCTTAATTCCTGATTTAAGGCAATATCAAAATATAATCTGGATCAACATTTTCAAATGTGAGGATATAAAGCCCAGCGCATCGTGATGAGATTCTTAGTCATAATGTTGCATATTCATCATTTTCTAAAAGAAACAGGATCATAAAACTATTCAATGTTTTATCAGCAGTAATCTCTATTTTTCATAATTGTATAATGCTTTAACAAAATATAATGTTTTCATCTGACAAAGTGAAATAGAACAAAAGCATTAACTGGTATAAAGTAATGCAATTTTATACGAGAATAGGCGCAATATTCATGAATTTCAGAAGTTGTGGGATGTTTAGTTTATTTACATTGGTTTATGAGGATGGCTGCCTCAAAATCTGAAAGAGGAAAAGATGAGATCGAGAGAGAGAGAGAGAGAGAGAGAGAGAGAGAGAGAGACAGAGAGAGACAGAGAGAGACAGAGAGAGACAGAGAGAGAGAGAGAGAGAGAGATGGGTGGAAGAGAAGTAGGTTTGTACTGAGGGCAAAATCTCAAGGAAATAGAAAATTGTGTGTGCTTACAGTGGTGAAATTTGATTAAAAGAAATGCCATGACCTTGGAAGAGGAGTTGGCATTACCAAAGAGGCACTGCTCAGGCCTAGTGTGTGGAATGGGGGCTGCAGCTGCCACTATGAGCATCTGACTCAGTTTATTCTGTGCCCTGTATGAGCATCTGGTCTGCTTCTGCCCTTGCCACCTTGTCACTTATTCATATGGCTTTTTACTACCCCCTTACCCCCTGCTTCTTGTTCTTCCTGTGGGCCTCAGAGGATAGCTGAAGAGAAGAAAAAGTAGAAGTGGAGGAGAAACAAAACAAGAGAAGATAGAGACTGGGAGGGGATAAGCAACAGATCTCTGATCATCCATACTTTGTGTTGATTTTGACAATGTTCTCTTTTTGTTAGTAAAACTGAATGAGAGAGGGAGATGCCTTTGTGGAAGCTGAAGGATGGGTATAACTGGGTCATAGCTGGTGTTGCAATTGCTTTTCACACAGCCTCATTACAGTATCTCACATCATAGTAAACACAACCTCACGGGAAGAGGGGAATGAGGAGCTGTAACTGACCAAGTGAAAAATAAAGTGCTTCCTTTCATTAAATGCTGAGTAGATAGGTAAATAAATAATTTGACCTTAAGCTGGTAAGCACACTACATCTATTCCTATTATGACTTCAAATTTGCTGACGAGTAGATGATTAACTTGTTAGGAATTAAACAGAGCAAATTGTTGTTAGAAAACAGAGAGTATTTCTTATCAACTATCTTATTTATTTTTCTCTCCATGTATCTGTCAGCTCAAGTAGCATATATCAACAGCATCAGCATCGTATTTTGTTAAATGCACCTAATGATAAGATTAAAACTTCGATGTGTAATTACTATACACTCTATGCCAACTAAAAGTAAGTTTTCATATACATATAATCTAACATGCAAATATGTATAAATCTCTATACCGTTAATTGTATTTATCCATACTCATCTATGTATAGATATTCCTTGGAAAAATCATATACATATATTATAAATTCTATAAACTGAATATTTTTCTGAATTTCAATTTATTTCCAGTAATAAGGAAGACAGTGTTCCCTGAACTAGTTTCAAATTTAGGACAGAACCATCTATGGTAACCTATTCAAGTGACTATTCTGATACTGCAACACTTGGGACACATTGTTTCTGACATCATATCACATTTTAAGAGATAGCAGCTGCTAAATAAAATTATCACACAATATCCTGCAAAATCATCATCAAGGCAATCTTTTCCCCCTTCCACCCATCTCCTTTCAATTGTCTTTCATGGGGTGTATTTTCTCTCTGGAGCTGTCTTGATTTTACCCAAAGCAATTTAAATGTATTTGGGAGTTTAGAAAATGCAATATATCATTTCCCTGACTTCAATTCTCTCTGTTGATCATAAACTTAAAATTTAGACATATTGTCTGTCAATGACATTTTGAATATTTATGGATTTACGCAAATGAAAAATCTCAAAAAGGAATTTGTTTTAATAAATCACATGCGTTTATATATGTGAGAAATTACCTTTTTAAAGACTATAATTATAATAAATTCAGATTGTTTTAGACAATTTGAAACATACAGTAGTCATGTCTATGGTTGAATAGATGTTCTAGTTTCAAGAATGATTATGTACAAGGTCATAGTAACTGCATGTCCACACAACGAAGAAAACCTATTGCTCTAGATTTATAGGTGAGCTTTCTCTTTCACACACTTCACTTCTTTTAACTTTGAGAAATAGACATGCATATGTCTGTGTACATATCCACATGTCCGCAGGTCTTTGGAATGCTATTCTTGGAACTGAAGTTAGTTTTTCATAGCTACGACTCTCTGAGTAATTGGGAAAATCACCCTGACAGAAAATCCGTTAGCCTATGTATATCAGCAATTATATCCATGGTGACGTGACTCAAGAAATAAACATTGAAGAGATTAAAGACTGAGTAGTCTTGAATCCTGCTTTCAGCAACTAAGAATCATAATTTGATACCAGTCACAAATTTTCCTTGTGACCTATGCCAAATAGATTAATCGTTTTATGCATCAGTTTTCTTATTTGTGAAATACAGTATGAAAATAAAGCTTGTCCCGTGGGGCAGAGCTGTTGTTGGGTTTACATGATGAAATGAGATATGCATGCTGAGCAATCCTTGTTATGTACATTATGGCCCAATTATGCTCCTGGTTTGCAAAAACAAGTTTATTTGTAGATTCCTGCAGGTATCATGCCTTACATATAAAAGTGAAGTTCAGAAACATAGCTCAATTGTTATTTTTGAGAATGATTAAGCACTAAAAATATCTAAAGTACAGCTTGTAATTTTCTGCATTTTCCTGGGCATCACACTTTTGGCCAATAACATGGCTATTAGTCTGACTTTAATGTATATTAAAATTGAGCTAAATTCACCCAATTCTTCATTATTTATCACAGTGCCTCGCCCATGAATGTATTCATTTTTGTGCCAACGTCAGTTCTTGTCACCATTTTTGTCATGTAAATTAACTTCTATAAATGCAGTACTTTTACTATACTTTACAAAATATAGTGGCATGACATTACAATTTAACCTTTACATCTTCTGAGGAACTGGGTCATTTCAAGGTTAAAAGCCATATTTGCATTTCATTTTATTCCATCCATTGTCCATTTTTATTGAGTGTTCCACAAAATGAGGCATGCATTCTGCATAAAACTTTCTTTGAGTGTTACGATTGAACAAATGTAGTTCAAATACAGATTTTATGTTTTTGAAGCATGGCTAAACCATCTTTTAGAGCTTGGTTAAGCTAAGCACATCCATTTAGAGGAAAAAAATGAGTGAAAAAATAAAAGTATATCATGAGTTGAATAAAAATTCAGGAAGACATTTGAAAGGTAAAATAATTATTTACTACTAATTCAGAGAGGCATTGAAATGGTTTTATTTAAAACTTTTCAAAAACTGAAGGTCCACAATCTGTGGAGCAATGTGAAAAACTGAGAGTACATTTCATAAACTATATTCTGGTTGCCCATGTTATCCCTGGGTTAATAACTAGCTTGGAAGTACTTGCCAATAACACAGACCAAGAGGAGAAACTATCTCAACCACCTGGTCCTGCATTTATTTAAAATATTAATTTAGCACCTTTTATGGACTAGGTACTACTTATTTGTTTCTTTACATTATTATTAATGCATACCTTTGGAATCTTTGCAATGTTAGAACAGGTGTTTTTTGTTGTTGTTTTAGATTTTAGGTGCAATAATGAAATATTTCTGAGACTTACAGATTTCAATCTTTCCATTGCATCACAGTAGAGCTTTAAAATAGAAGATAATTGATAGAAAGAGTAGTTTAATATTATCCAATATTCAACTAATAGATAATGTAAGTCTGCTGTTTTTATTTTTCCATTGTTATTCTGGAAATTTTATTGACCCTTCTCTAAAATCAAATTTGATTATGTTCAAGAAAATACATCTGAACTAAATATATTTAGAAAAGATGATCAACATCAAAAACGTTTTTGAAAGAAAAATTCCATAAATCATTTAAAAATATATTTAAGAGTAGAAATCGAAATTACAAACATTATTAAAAAATAAAAAAATATATATTTATATGGCTGTATATTATGAAGTGTTATTATCAGATATGACAGCCATTTTATTTTATTTTATTTTATTTTATTTTATTTTATTTTATTTTATTTTATTAATGTATTTATTTATAAATTTCCTGTTGAAAAATTATTTAAAGTAGCTTGTAATCTGTGTGCATTCTATCAAGATAGCTCTCTGAGGAAGCTCTCTGAGGAAAAAAATCCATAAATTTTGTTCCTCAATTTGTTTCTGATGTCACTGAGTTGATAGTTAAAGTGATCATGCTCCTAGAGCATAGTCTAAGGAACAGGGAGCAGGATTACGGATGGTCCATCGGGGTCCTCATTTTCTAGTTATCCTAAAGCCCAATAATATTACTGAGAAAGTGATACAGGCAACTCATCACTGCAGGCATCAAAGTTCTCTGAATCAAACATACTTTAAGGACTTGAGTTATGTGATGAAGAAGGGGCTAGAGAGAAAAAAATAACATAGATAATATTGGCTAGTTAGGCATTCAAAATCATATAAATATTATTTTTATTTCTATTTGCCTGAAATCAGTATTAGCCAACGTTGGTTCATAAAGCAAAACTGAAAATTTGAGCTTTTCAAGAGTAACTCCTGACCTATTTGTTCTGTTCTCTCACAACTTACAAGTGGTGGTGAGTCCTAGAGAATACACTGATGGAATGCTTCCTAGAAAATTCAAATATGTGTTTAACTTGCAACTCAGTGATAGCTATTAATGAATGAAATCTTATATAAAGAATATTTTATATTTATTTTTAACCGAGGAAATGAAGTACCAGGAGCATTCATTTTAGTGTCAGTTAAAAATTGGAAATTGGATTCAGTCCATGATAATGGAGATAGGTATTAACAGTAGCTTTGGTGTATAAGGCTAAGTCTCTCTCTCCCTCTCTCTCTCTCTCTCTGTCTCTGTCTCTCTCTCTCTCTGTCTCTCTCTCTGTCTCTCTCTCTCTCTCTCTCTCTCTGTCTTTCTGTCTCTCTCTCTCTCTCTCTCTCTCTCTCTGTCTCTCTCTCTGTCTCTGTCTCTCTCTCTGTCTCTGTCTCTCTCTCACACACACACACACACACACACACACACACACAGTGAAGAGTTAGGCAGGCTAGGATTGGATTATGGACCCAGAAAGACATATAAGTTAGTCTAGGTTTCATTCAATCCCAACATCACAAGATGGTTGCTAGTGCACCAGCCATCTGTGCAGGAAAGAGTTACTCAGCAGGCCTGAGTTTTTCAAACTTTGCACTTTCCCAAAAGTGGGCCATCTTTTTGACTGGATTTGCCTGATCACTTCTCGGTATTGAGGTCTTTGAATGTTCTAACTGATAAGAGTGTTTTGTAGGCTTGGGGCCTTTAACCACACTGTACCAGTTTTTCTAGATAAATTGTGCAAACAAGTATAATTTATAGTGAACACCTGCTTTCCTTAAGGGCTCTGGAGAGACCATAGAAAGTTCTTCAGGCGTTGTATGCTTATGTGACTGATCCCTAATAAAACCCTGGAATCCTAAGTTTAAGCACAGGGGAGCTTCCCCGGTACTAAACATTTGCACATGTTTTCACACATCGTTGCTAGAGAAATTAAGCACATCTCATGCAATTCCACTGGGAGCAAAATTTTGGAAGCTTGACACTGGTTTCCTCCAGACTTTGTCCCATACACTTTTCCCTTTACTCATTTTGTGTTATGTCATTTTGCTATAATAAACGGTAACCATGAAAATAAGAACCGGATCCTGTGAGTCCTTCTGGCAAATCAACAAATCTGAGGGGGTGTTTGGGGACTCCTGACACACTATTACATTTTCACTCACTCGAGGCATCAGAAAGGAAGATGCACAGGGTGGGGGTGGGGGAGGACAAATTTGAATCTTCACACAACATTTGTTTAAATCTCAGTTCACTCCCTTATCTTTATCTGCACACAATGCCCAGGGTTCTGTTGTCAAGAAAAGGAAAATGAATATTAGGCAGTCAAACAGCTGTGTTTTTGCCCACCCTAACATCAATCTTGTTTTCCTCATATGTGGATGAAAATCAACCTTCCCTCAAAGTAAACAACCCCCATGTCTCATCGAATTTCTGCATAGAGCTCAAGGCCCAGGATCTCGAATTACATGAAGATCTGTGTATTTCATGTCTGGGTGTGGCTCCTGTGACCTGCTATGAGACAAAAATGCTATGAAACAAGAATGAGAAATACATAGTCATCAAATGCCCCCTCACAGGAATAGCCTTGAGGCCTGGTCCTGGCACTGGAATATGTTCATTGATTAACCAATCTGACAGATCCTAATTAATCTCTTGAATAGGTTTTCTCCTGTTCATTTTACTCTGAGAGTGAGTCTTGGAATTCTTTCCTGCTCAATATATCCTGACCATATGTGAGGTGAGCACTAAACGTTCTTGGGGGCTATACAGCATGCACAGCCTACTTCCTACATAATTTTAAAGACCCAGATTTTGCTTTGTAAATTGAATTGTCATACCTCATTGAGACAACCAGTTGGGATTTCTTGGGGAATATAGTTGCCTAAAACTTAATCTGCTTCTGATCTTTTTGTCTCCAATCATCACCGCGAGTGTCCTTGAGGATGGCTTATTTTTGTCATTGTTTTTGTATTGCATTCATTAGTTATCAAGCTAGTATATCAAGAAAAGTCAAAATATGTATTCCTTCCCTTTAGGAACTTATATAATCTACTGGATGAGATGATCCATCAAAAAATGAAGGAGCAACAAAACAAGAAGCAGTCTATATTTATATATATTTTTAAAAGCATATCAGGCAATAGGTTCTAAAGTACAATTCAATGAGTATGGAGAGCCTCTGCTAGAGTAATCCTGAAAGGCTTTGTGGAGGAGATAGTCCTCGGAAGCACAGACATTTAAAATGGTTGGAGAGAAAGGGCAAGACCTGCTAAAGAGACAGAACAACACTCATGTGTGTTGTCCTAGATAATGAAGAGTATTTCCCTAAGGGGGAAAAAAGCATGATCAGGAATGGACCTATAGATTAGTCTCTAAGATATCTGTGGTTAGAGAATAAACATGTATAGATAAAACTTGATGAATATACTATCTGAGATAGAGATTTGGCCACACCTGATCTGCTGTTGTTTAAATGAGAGTAAGCATTCATGGGGACTCCTTGGAAACTCAGTGGTATAATAGTGAGGTTTCTATACATTTGACTCTGCAGGTGGTCACACAGAATAGAAGTGATCGGCTTAGTATCCAGATGCTATAAGGTCTAATAATGTGTGACTCTGAATTTATAGCCAGCCTGCTTTCATCACCAGCATCAGGTAATATAAGTATCGGAAAAGTTTTCATTGACATTTCTGGGTCTGTTGCAATGTATGCTCTCCCCATTGCTTCCCTCAGCCTTTTTATTCTCCTCTTTCACTTCCTCTTCCTCTTCTTTCCACACTCTGGTCTTTCTCTGCTCCACCCCATGTCCTTAGGGACCAATATGGTTTCCTCCTTTTATCCAAGTGTAGTTTTTAACTTAAATAAATTCCTCTTTTATTATCGGTTGCTGTGCTTTGTGTATCTTCCTCTAGCTAGTTTAAGTACAAAACGATTTATTACAGAGCTAGAAGAATCTCCAGAAAGTCTGGTAAAATTAAAGTTAGCAAAAGCTGAATAATATTGAAGTCTTCTAATAAAAGCTCCAACACTACTCATCATAGCGTTAGGAACTTAGAATGCTAGAAACGGTATACCAGAACTTCCACTAGAACTGAACAGAAGGCATCATCCCATTTAGCCTCTGTTCTCATGCTTTCAAACAGAGCCAAAACTCCTGAGTATATACCTGTTTCTGCTCATTGCTCACTGCCTCCTTCAAAGTCCATGGAATTGAACCTGCTTAGAAGAACCATAGGTGCATAGCAATCTACCTGAAAAGGAATCTGAAAACATTAATTCTCTATCTTCTCTCTATTGATCTAATTTATCCATTGAGTTTTATTTTATCAGCTTTTTCATTGTAGAGAATTTCATTAGAAAGGATTTGAAATGAATGTTGACTCAGTTCATCTTACTCTGAAAACATCTCATTTACATTTGTTTGAAGGTATTATTTAATCCTAAGTAATCTTAGACAAAAATTTTATGAAGAAAGATTAAAATTTAGTCCAATAGTAAAAAAAGAACCAAACTATATATGTATATATATAACGAGGATGCCAAAAAGTGTATACACATTTTAAGAGATATTATCTATGCTCAAGCAGTAGTTCACCATAATCAGAAGTGTCTGGACACTGAAGGTAACCACTTTGAGCACCTCTTGTAATTGCAGAAGTCAAACGTGACTCGTATTCATCTTTTGTTATCGGTGCATATTATTAAAATTTTAATAGTTTTTTCCTTTCTTAAAATGTGTATACATTTTTTTGGCATCCTCTGTATATACTGCCTTCAGATGAATTCAATATAGGAAAGTTTATAAACATACTCAATTGAATTGTTCAAATCTAGCATTATTCAGAATATTAAAATATAATCCATCTGTCCTGCTAACAGTTGCCTAACTAGAGGTTTAACATGGAGTGCAGAACTATTTGAATAATTCATATTTCTCTTGAGGAAGGTGTCCTAGAAGACACATACTGTTTGCCTTCAATTATGTTCTTTCTAGACTTGTTCGGAAAGTGTGCAGAAAAGAGGTCACAAATATGAAAAAGTTCTGTTTAAATCTCTTTAATATAGAATTAAAGTTAATAATATTAACTACAGGAACTTGGCCTGAAACATTCAGATACAACAAATTCTGAAGGACATTATACAAGCCCTAAAGTGATCACTTTATTTTTTCCCATTGCTCACAAAGTGTTGCCATTTTTGTCATCAGTACTTTTTTTTTTTTATAGTCCTCAAAGAACAGGGGATAAAAATTAAGTCATTTAGGATTTCAAATAATATATTCACCGTGGTGTTTTCCTTTTATTTCCTTACACAAACTAAAATAAAAACACACCAGGTCATTTTATTTTCAGACTAAATCCCAAAACAACAGCTTAACAAAAGATAGAAAAAATTACTAAATTATTAATACAAACTAAAGTTTCAAGTTCGTACTAAGAAATGAATATCCAAAATTAAGACCAGAAAGAAAGAATGAGTATCTATAAATACCTATTTCACTCAAGAGTCCAGGTTTCAGATCCTAGGTGAGCGCTTAATGCACTGGGGTGTAAGTCTTTCTTTGACCAAATGAGATCAATGAGTTTTGTTTGATTTCTTGTTTGTTTACTTTAATATAATTGAAAAAACAACAACTATGGAACAAAGAAAATATAATATGCTTTCTGTCTTTTTGCCAAACTTTTCAGCAGCCAGTCTTTAATTCATATTTTATCTCTCAACATTTCAAAAATTGTAACATTTTATTTTTCAAGTGGAAATCTAAAATATAATGCTATCTTTGTGTTTTCAGAAATGTGTTATTTGTGCATGGATGCTAAGCAATATTATAAATATATACAGAGGGTGCCAAAAAAAAGTATACACATTGTAAGAAAGGAAAAAAACTGCGGTTACACTGATGGCAACCACTATGAGCACCTCCCATAATTGCAGAAGTAAAACATGACTTATATTCATCTTTTGTTATCAGTATATATTGAGTACTACAATTTTAATAGATTTTTCTTTCTTAAAATATGTATACATTTTTTTGGCACCCTCTGTATGTGTGTATACACACACATATGTATATTAATATATTATATATATATGTTACTTATATGTACATATATTTATATATAATATATTTATATATACTTACATATGTACATGAGTTCTAACAATTAAGTTCACAAACTTGTTGAAATGATGTTACTAACCTTTTCTGACATCAGAGGGACTATTCATTATGAATTTGTACCAACTGGACAGTTAACCAAGTTTACTATTTGGAAGTGCTGAAAAGGCTGCATGAAAAAGTTTGATAGCCTGAAGTTTTTGCCAACAATTCATGGCTCTTGCATCATGACAAGGCACCACCCCACACGACACTGTCTGTGAGGGAGTTTTTAGCCAGTAAACAAATAACTGTATTGGAACACCCTCCCTACTCACCTGATCTGGCCCCCAATGACTTCTTTCTTTACCCAAAGATAAAGGAAATATTGAAAGGAAGACATTTTGATGACATTCAAGACATCAAGTGTAATACAATGACAGCTCTGATGGCCCTTCCAGAAAAAGAGTTCCAAAATTGCTTTGAAGCATGAACTAGGCGCTGGCATCTGTGCATAGCTTCCCAAGGGTGACCATAATGATATTCAGCAATGAGGTATGTAGCACTTTTTTAGGATGAGTTCGTGAACTTAATTGTCATACCTCATATATACAAAATATATATAGTGCTGTCTCTTTTTTTTCCACTGGCATAATATGAGGAAAACGGTTATATTTATGCTAGTGTCTCTCAAGCTTTTTACTAGTGTCTCTCTCCTTTTACTGAACAAGAAAAAATGAATAAGAAGAGGTGGGTAGAAAGTAGTGGGAGTAGGGTGGGGGGAGACCAAGAAGAACGAGAGCAAGATCATGAAGGAGAAGGGAAAGAAAATAGTAATAGAAAAAATCTTCTCCCATTCAGTTGGTGGCCTCTTTATTTTGTCAATGGTTTCTTATGCTGTGCAGAAGCTTTTAAGTTTCATATAGTCCCATTCGTTTATTTTAGCTTTTACTTCCATTGCCTTTGGAGTCAAGTTCATAAAATGCTCTTTGAACCCAAGGTCCATAAGTTTAGTACCTATGTTTTCTTCTATGCAGTTTATTGTGTCAGGTCTTATGCTTAAGTCTTTGATACATTTTGAATTAACTTTGGTACATGGTGACAGATAGCAGTCCAGTTTCATTCTTTTGCACGTGGCTATCCAATTCTCCCAGCACCATTTATTGAAGAGGCTGTCTTTGCTCCATTGTGTGTTTTTAGCTTCTTTGTCAAAAATTATCTGTCCATATTTATGTGGTTTTATTTCTGGGTTCTCAATTCTATTCCATTGGTCTATGTGTCTGTTTTTCTGCCAATACCATGCTGTTTTGATTATTGTAGCCCTGTAGTACAAGCCAAAGTCAGGAAGTGTGATACCTCCATTATTGTTCTTTTTCCTTAAGATTGCTTTGGCTATTCGGGGTCTTTTGTGGTTCCAAACAAATCTGATGATTTTTTGTTCTATTTCTTTAAAATATGCCATTGGGATTTTGATGGGGATTGCATTGAATCTGTATATTGCTTTGGGTAATATGGCCATTTTAACTATGTTGATTCTTCCAATCCATGAGCACGGAATGTCTTTCCATTTCTTTGTGTCTTCTTCAATTTCTTTCAAAAATGTCTTATAGTTTTCAGCATATAGGTCCTTCACATCCTTGGTTAAGTTTATTCCTAGGTATTTTATTCTTTTTGCTGCAATTGCAAAAGGAATTGTTTTTTGTATTTCTTTTTCTGAGATTTCATTGTTAGTATATAGGAAGGCAATAGACATATGAAAAAATGCTCAACATCACTAATCATCAGAGAAATGCAAATCAAAACCACAATGAGATATCACCTCACCCCAGTCAGAATGGCTATCATCAACAAGACAAATAATAACAAATGTTGGAGAGGCTGTGGAGAAAAAGGAACCCTCATACACTGTTGGTGGGAATGCAGACTGGTGCAGCTGTTATGGAAGGCAGTGTGGAGGTTCCTCAAAGAATTACGAATAGAATTGCCATATGACCCAGCAATCCCTCTCCTGGGTATCTACCCAAAAAATCTGAAAACATTTATACATAAAGACACGTGTGCTCCAATGTTCATTGCAGCTTTGTTTACGGTGGCCAAGACATGGAAACAACCAAAATGTCCTTCGATAGATGAATGGATAAAGAAGTTGTGGTATATATACACAATGGAATTCTATTCGGTGGTAAGAAAAGATGATATAGGAACATTTGTGACAACATGGATGGATCTTGAGAGAGTAATGCTGAGCGAAACAAGTCAGACAGAAAAAGCAGAGAACCATGTGATTTCACTGATTTGTGGTATATAAACCAAAAACAACAAAAGAACAAGACAAACAAATGAGAAACAGAAACTCATAGACACAGACAATAGTTGAGTGGTTGCCAGAGGGTAAGGGGGGCGGGGGTTGGGGGGTGGGAGATGAGGGTAAGGGGGATCGAATATATGGTGATGGAAGGAGAACTGACTCTGGGTGATGAACACACAATGGGATTTATAGATGATGTAATACAGAATTGTACACCTGAAATCTATGTAATTTTACTAACAATTGTCACCCCAATAAATTTAATAAAATAAAATTAAAAAAAAAAAAAAGAAGACAATAGAATACATAGTGTTGCTTTTTAAAATAAATCAATTTGTATCACCCAATTATATGCTCAGAAACTTCTGCCTAAGCTACTTTAGGGTAATTTATAATTGCATATGAAATAAAAAAAATGTTATTTCAACATGTAAACCAGGCTCTTGTAAAGAATCAATATAATTAATATAGAATGGACACACATGTTCTTATTGTGCTAATATTAACATCACATTGAATATATAAAGTGCATGTAACCATTTCAAAAGCATTTTCATGTGTGACTATTTATAAAAATAAAATTAAACATAAAAATAGGAAAAAAAATAGTAATAGAATAACAGAAGGAAGTTTTCTCTTCTCACTCTCCCTCGGTCTCAGTCTATACATTTATCTGCATTTGTGTTGATCATTACCTTCTAACCTCTTTCATTTGCAGGGATGTGTCACATTATCCCCAAATCTAATACTTGGCATTTTTGGTGGGGCATTTTATCCCATCTCCTCCATTACATTGGATCTTGCTTCATGGGTCATCCTCTATAGCATCTGTTACTCCAAATTTCTCACTCTATTGCTTTTTTCTTCTCATAAAGTAAACATTTCTACATTTCCATCATCTTTAAAAGCAACAACAACACACACACAAACAATTTTTACTTCACTTTTATTTACCTGTAATCTATTACAGCTACACCATCTTTCTCCTTCATAGCCAAGGTTCTAAACACAGTATTTTCCTCTCACTATTTCACAGTCCAATTCCCATTTGTTTTTCGACCCACTGAAGTATGCATGGCTTCCAATTCAACTATTCAAGTGGAAAATGCTCTTAGAAATTTTTAAGCACATCCAAGTTGCCAAATCTCAGCCACAATTTTAAGTTGGGATCTTTTCCTCTACATGGCACATACTGCCATTAGACTGGATCACATTCCAACTCTTAAAATGCATTCATTCCTGGCTCCCATGAAACTGATGCCTTTTGAAAGAGTATCTCAGAATTTTTCTTCTTTATTTCTGGACATTCTTTCTCGATTACTTTTCTTTCACTTATTATTTATAGTTGGTGACACATAACATTCCTTTCTTTGTTCAAATTTCTCCTCATGCTTCATACCCTCCATAAGTGATTTTATGCATATTCCTGTACTAATATCTGATAAGTGCATGTGTCTGTATGTGTGTGTGTGTGTGTGTGTGTGTGTGCGTGCATATATATATATATATATATATATATCCCATACATAGAATAGTTTTAGACTCACATATATGTATGTGCATACACACACACACGCAGACACACATACTGGTCACACACACACATATATATGTGCATTGAGCACCTCCTGCTGAATTTCATACAAACAGTTCACCCACAGAATGTCCAAAACTAAACTTATCATCTGCTTTTACTATTACCCTCATTGGTACTCTCAACAATGTCTATTCTCTGTGTTAATGAGTTGTCAAACATTTCATTCAGTATTCTAATCACTAAAATTAATCCTACTTATTGATCCTCCTCTTGGCCTACACATGCCATTAGTCTTAAAGTCATATAAACTCCATTTCCAAAAGATCGCGCTACCCTTGCCTATTACAATTCCCTTAGTTCTGACCCTTCTTTCCATGACCTGATAACCACAGCAGCCAACTATCAGGTATTCCTGCTTTCAGACAAAAAATATCTTATTATTTCACTATTCTTATAATATATTCACTCTTAATCACTGATTATTTACTCTTACCTACTAAATGGTCTCTCTGGAGATTGAGGGAAAATATGGAATTGGAATATTGTTGCGAGATTAAGGTTGAAATAAACAGCTTATGTGGATTAAGTGCTTATACTGTGCTGTGAATTTTACTCATATTATCTCGTTTTAATCCTCTCAGTATTCCTATGGGCAAGGTATTATGATTTTCCAACATTTAAAGATAAAGAAACTGAAGTATGAAGATGTTAGATTTTCTACCCACACATCCAGGAAGTAGAGAGAAATGTGAATCCAGGAAGCCCGAGTTCAGGGCCCATGCTCCTTGCAACTACATACAATCGTTGAAACCACCATAATTGACTTTTTTTTTTTTTCCTGGATGAATAAAATGGCAAAACCTCTAGTATAACAGACTGTGCTTTGAAAGACAACTGTGTTAAGGTAGAGTGAGTGAGAGGAGCATCCGGAGAGGTAGACAAACCAGAATAAAACATTAACTAAATCAAAAAGAGAAATTTTGTTTTAGAAAACAGTAAGTGATCCAGAGTGCTTTAAGTTTCCTAAAATGGTGACTAGAGAGAAGCTATTTTTAAAAAAGCTTTCCCATTTCTCTTAAACAATAATTGATTACATTTGGAAGAATAATTTTATTAGAGTGGGAGTTATTTTTAATAACTGGGTTGCAACATTTTAATATTTTATCACAGTTCATAATTTGCAAAAACAAAATAAAAGAGTAAGATTCCTCAAATTTTTAGTATGGCTCTTTATGCTAACAATAAAACACTTTATTTGCTACTAAAATAGTATACATAAAGAGAATAGAGAAACTGCCATGCTATTTTAATAACTATTTCAATGTGAATAGAATAAAACATAATGAAGAACACATGTTTGCTCAGTGTTAATGATATAAAGTTTTGCAGTTTTATAGATAAAGCAAAATGCATAATTTGAACCAGATGTTGAAATACTTTAGGATTAGTAGCTAAGGACGAATATTCCAGAAACTATGTGGAAAGGTAACCACACACTTGCTACTGGGAGTCCTCTATGCGAGCGTCTTTATATTGCACTTTACTTGGTTTCTCAAAATGAAATTACAATCTGTTCGCAATAGTATATATTTTTAAAATCCCATAGGAGAGGCAGTTTAACAAAGTGGGTAAGAGCTCAGATTCTATAGTCACATTTTTGGCTTTATCATTTTGTGGCTATGGGATCTTGGAAAACTTAACTTATCTTAGCATCAGAATTATCATTTGTAAAATTAGAATAACAGTTAAATCTACCTAATAGGGCTGTTGTGTTGTTTCCTTTAAGATAATACCTGTAAAGTGCCTTCCATTGAAACAGCATTAAATAGAAATAGCTAGTAGTATAGTCATTATTAGTACTTCTGTTTTTTTCATTACTATACTACTAATAAAATATCCTTCAAAGTTATTAACTGATAACCTGAGCATTGTTTCAGTCTCACTTACGGTATCTCTGTGTATCCTGAGAGGTGTGTCAAGTAGGCTCTTTTAAGTTCTATGGCGCAAACTCACACTCAGTTATCCTAAAGTGACTAAGGCTTAGTTTTACAATATACAGGGAAGTTTGGAAAAATCAGAAGTGGCCTGAGATGCCACTTCAGACTTCAGATGTATTTCTTACTGTTCCTTACACAACCCAGACTCTGTTGGTCTGACTATGGCTGCACAGATTCAGAAGCATCTCTACTGGTTATTTCTACAGACACAGGTGTCGCTGGGCTCTAGGGAAATAATTCTGCCTATTCCATACCCAGTTGCTTCTGCTGAGCCTGCTACGCTTAAACAGACTCTAACATCAGCGTGAGCAATTTCAATTCAAACTCATCTGGAAAAGCGTGCTGTGATGGGTTGGCCACAAATGGTGTGTCCAGCAGAGTGGGTCCCTTACATGTGGAGCTTTCCCCTTGGTCACCACATAGAGTGCTAGGCAGTAGTCCTTTGTTAATCACCTACGTAGGCGGTGGAAAGGGAACATAACCTGACAAGATCAATACACACGTGGCTATCATTCTGAGGCCTCTCAAAGCGATCAGTGTAACTCGTAGGTGCCTTGCACAGATCAGTGTGACTCGTAGGTGCCTTGCACAGATCAGTGTAACGCGTAGGTGCCTTGCACAGCATTCTGCTGCAGGATGCATGTGAGAGGCCCAGCAAGGCTCTTTATTAACTTATTGGCTTCTCTGGTAAATCACTTTGGAGTTTCAAAATACAGTATTTATACTGATAATGTATTCCTCAGGGGATATCGTTTAGCCCTATCTCTTCATGCCTCCCTGATTTGGGGACTGCTTTCCCAAGTCTACCACAGGATAGCTGGGGTCAGTCTGGACAGCTATTTTGTAGGACATGACCTTGTCCTCTCACCAGGCCAGGCAGGACCATGAGATTCCATTCTCCAAAGATGACCACTTAGCCCGAGATATGAATGGTTCAATCCCTAGGAATTTAAAATTGGAACTGAGCAAATAAAGTCTTCTGCGGGAGCAACATTTCAACGCAGGGTTCATCAGCAGCTGTGGCTTTTTGGTTTGTGTTGAGTTTGGTTGTTTGTTTGTTTGTTTGCTGTTTTGTTTGTTTGTGTGTTTTTTGTTGTCGTTGTTGCTATACTATATAATCAGGAAAATAAGACTAAGCTTATCTTTGAAAGAGAAAATTGAAGCAGATACAAAGAGAGGCATAATACTTTCTAGTCCTTATCCTCAGGCGGTTCCTGAGAACTAAATATATACCTGCTCTTCAGTTCTACGAGAAATTCTTGCATTATTATAACAGATACCCGCCATTGCTGAAGCTAACGCCTGTGACTATTTGTTATTTGAAATTAACAGTCCCAATAACCCAGAGGTAAACTAATTTTTCACATCCCATGGATGTAAATTAGGGACTAAAATGGCATAGATTATATATGAAAATTTCAAAATAAATTTTGCAATCATTATGGTATTATAGAAGGGGGGCAAACTTTGATTATTACATGTTGGGAATAATATAGTTTCTATGACATCAGCAATTCACTTTATTTTTTGTTTCAGCCTTGTTATTAAAATGTTTAGGTCTTAACACACTTTCTTGGTGACATACAGTAAAGAAAATAAGTATTTAATTATCTTAAGATCTTTCATTCAAATTATTTGGAAATATGGACATAAATATAGACAACATAAAAAAGAGATGGTACAAGGTTTGCACTAAATCAAGGATACATGTTTAAATAGCTGAAGATGAGTACTTACTAAAGCTAAGTACTGTTATAAACTTATTTTCTCGTCATTTGCCTTTTGTTCTAAAGAAGTGATATACATATATGTATAGATGATATAGCTATAGATAAATATAGAAATATATAATATAACATATAGATATACACACACATACACATATACATTTTTCTAGAATTAGGGTCTTATACATATATTTGCATTCTAGGACACAGACACAGAGGTTGCCAGGTAGGTAATATTTGTGTCTAATTATTACAATCTAGACATCCTCAGACATCCTGAATTCACAATTCTAAAGCCATTCCAGACTGCCTCTAACAATTGGTTTTTAATACTAAGGGCTTACTTGGAAGCAATCTATCCTGGCTGGTTATAGCCGGGTAAGCTTTGAAGAACTCCTCAAATAACATGAATTTCTGGGAGTTCTAGTTCCTCAGAATTGTCTTTCTCCTTTGTATATAACTCATCTGTTGCCAGGACATATTGTTGGAGATGAATGGAAAGCTTTTTGGTTTCTCTTCATCTGCATTTTATTTTCTCCAACTGTTCCAGTCATTACTGGTGCATAACAAACCACTTCTAACTTAGACACCTAAAACAATTGCCATTTTATATGTTCACAAATTCAGTGGGTCAGAAATTCAAATAGAGTCCAGCAAGATGTCTGGTCTCTTCTCCACGATTCTGGAGCCTCAGCCAAACAGACTCAAGTGGATTGAAGTGACTCAAATATGTTGGGACTAGACTATTCTGAAGCGTCCTTCACTCACATATCCTAACCCTAGGCTCAGCTGAACTGTCAAGTGGATACTCTCACATGGCCTCCCTAGGTCATTTGGATTTCTCCCAGAATGGCAACTAGATTCTGAGATACCTAAGAGGAAGCATCTGGAGAGTGAGTGTTCAAAGAGAACAAAGTTGAAGCTGCATCGCATTTTTATGACCTAGGCTCGAAAGTCATATAACATTGCTTCCTTACTTATCTTGTAGGGGAAGGGAAGAAATGTCAAGAAATTTGTAGCCCTCTTAACTCCAATCAAGTGAAAGCCGACATAAGAAGCCAACATATACATTATTGGTAAAACTACGTTGGAAAATACTGCAGAGATATGCTACTTCCCACTCTTATTTGAATTTGCCGCCTCAGTTACTGTTAGAATTTCAGAGCACACAGCCTGTTCCCCATCTCTCTCTTCACTGTAGGAGAGGATAGAACCCAGGGTATTTATCACATTGGAAGAGAAAAGAGAGAACAATTCATTCTGATTGAAGATAGACAAGACATGAAAGAGAGATTTTGAGACACCAACCGCTTTTATGGATAAATTAGATAGTCCTCTAAGGCCCAATACTCAGTAAACGAGGAATTTCAAACAAATTGCTATAGCAGCCTTCATTTGAGTTCATTTGCCAAATCGGATGAGCATGAGCTTTAATTTTCATGACTTTGTGGTTGTGACCGTTAGAGGGTGACCAGAAGATTTGCCAGCTAAAACAATGTAGGATAGATTATCAATATACTGCAATAGGATAGAAAATATGAGACTGCATCGAATGAGAATTATTTCTGTTGTTTCGGAAAATTTGTGTTTAGTTGGTCACCATGTAAAACAAAATTCTTATTCTGTGCCATGGTCAAACATTATTGTAAGCCACTGCTCTAGCAAACTACTGTATATTACCAGGAGAAAAGTGTGAAAATATTCAAATAGATTGTTCACTTTAGGAAAAATAATCATACACATTCAAGTATCTAGTATAAGCAGAAGAATGATAAATGAATTGTGATATATCCAGGTAATGGAATACTATACAACAGAGATATTGGTTAATAACAGCTAAAGAAACAATATGACCAGATCTTAGGGCCAATTAATTTAAAGAGCATGTTTCTGAAGACTATTTATAGTATGTTTTTATTAATATGCATTCAAAACATGCAAAAGTCAAAAATAATTAAATATAGAAACATATGCAGTAAAACTTTAAACATTCAAGAGAATGATAAACACATTTTACAAGGCTCAAAAGGCATGCATTGGTGGCCGGTTAGCTCAGTTGGTTAGATCATGGTGCTAATATTACCAAGGTTGCCGGTTCGATCCCGACATGGGCCACTGTGAGCTACGCCTTCCTTAAAAAAAATAAAAAAAAATAAAAAAAGAAAGCATGCATTTTCTTGGATCTTTGCCTACAAGCAAATAGTCTCATGTCTCCTAACACCATCTACAACTTCCTAATGAGACCCTGAAAAATTAAAATGCCTCACAGCCTGGACTACTGATGCCCTACTCTTAAATTTACTCAATGTGGTGGTAATTTCTATTTATTATTTTGGTCCCTAAGTGTCAGTCCTATTTCTTAATTTTCCTGACCAAGAAAACAAGGTATAAGGATTGGGATGACTGAATCAATTAAAATCCTTCTTCTCACTTAATAAAACTTAGTCAATCCAATAAACACTAGCATAAAGGAGGAATTAAAATTAAGAAATCATAGTAAACAACACTCCTTTGCTTTATTGTAAATTCTGGGGAAAGGCAATAACTTTGCTAATGCCATTAACTCTTTGAGATGATAGTAAGTACTGGTGGTATTTTTCCCCTCTGGCTATGATAAAATAAGATACCATGATTATCCCCAAAGGAGAAATTTATGCCAATTGAATTTAAATTCACATATCATGGGATCTGGCTAACTGGCCCTGAACAACTAGCACCTCAGCAAAGGTAAAACCATTATTTTCCTTGTCTGTCCACCCTTCAATCTGCAGATGTTTTCATTCTCTTTCTCTTCGGCAAATTTCTTGTTTCTGGGAACCAAATTTAGCTTGAATAACTGCTCTATAGTTACACATCATGAAATCAGGCAGACAGTCACAAAAATGTGGTAATCACTATATTATAGAAAAAAAGTTTTTTCGGGAAAAATCTTACTCTAAAGTTCACTCCTTCCTAATGCAATGAAAGAAAAAAATAGCACTGATTATGTTTCACAGCACTTTGATGTTATATGAATTTATTAGGCATAAAATAGCTTTTAAAAGGAAATTATTAAAGTGATGAGTCAGCCACAAAAAGTTCAGTGTTTTGCTTCAAATGAGTAAAATTACTCACATGTAATAATAATTCATTATAAATGCCTAGCTCCATACCTCATTTTTCTTCCAACTATTCAAATTTTTATGTTCATCCAACAGCTGTATTCAAGGTAAATTTGCCAAATCTGAATCATTCTCTCTGCTGCCGAGTACCAGTTGCTTGGAATGATGCTTCTTTGTTTTTCTCTTCAATGGCATCATTAAAACTCCAGTCAGTTAATCATCAAAGGAATTACATAAACAACTTTTTTCAAATTCACCAAACATAACAATGCTTGTCAAATTTATTTTTATACAAAATTTCCATGACAATAATGCAGCAAACACCAATGTTTGTCAGGCATCACAGTTTCTACATCAGTTTTATATTTATCCATCCTAAACTTGTCAAAATATCATGACCATCACCAAGCAAATTTATTTGCTTGAAATTTTGTAGCTACGTTTACCAAAATAAGATGCTTATGCATATCTATGAATGTTCAAACCTAAATGATGACAAAATGTAAAAGGGAATATAAGTAAGCAGTTTGGGTTTCATGTTAATTTTTTTAAAAAAATATTTTTGACAAGCATTATTCCTCAGTATTGTTTCATGAGTCATGCATTGCTAATTAGATTATGAAATATTTTTCTGATGTTGTACTTTAAATAGATACATAGAAGTGTTCCTGTGATATTGGGAAAGGGGAAAGGAAGATTAATTCCTTTCATCTTTTTTTCCTTCTGCCCAGGGCCCACCACCTTATCAGATTCTATGATTGTCATCTAGATCGTCCCACACTAAAGGCTAAAAATCACACAGAATGGGCATCTCAGGCAGCAGCAGGTGTCCTAAGTTCAGACATCTTCCAAGTCTGCCTTCTGGTTTTGTGACTCAAAGTTGAGGACACTGGTGATTATTTGAATATAATAAAGGTCTGTCAACTAGTTGGCCCACAGACCACCCAACTTTGATCTTGGTAAATTGTTGCCGTTTCTCTATAATTATGCTCCAAAAGATTATTTCTAGATTTTTTATTTCAACGTGAATTAATTCTCCAGTATATAAATGGGCTAATTTTAACAACAAGCTTCAAAGAGTTGTTTTTTTAATATTCTTCTAATTAAATATATTATACTAATAGAGTTGAATATAAAGCATATCGCTGTATTTTCCTCTTCTTTGCCCTTGAATCCCATTAAAAATTTCAAATATTAAAAAACTAATTCTTCCTTGAAATAATAAAATTACAGTTTCCAACGCATAATAGAGTGGAAAACAACTTCCTTCAAGTTACTCAAAATAGGGAACCAACAAATCTTAATATTAAAATTAATGTGTTGTAATCAAACTAAACCACAAAACAACAGTAATTAAAGCAAAAGTAAAATATAGTACCAGAAATTTACAGCAATATAATTTAGCTGCCTTATCCTGCTTTAAGAAGATTTCTAAAACAACTAGCAGTACAAATCCTAAAACTTAAAAATTTTGGTTAAATTGGCCAGCAAATGCTTAGTAAATACATAATAATCAATAATAAATAAATACTAATGTGTTTGTTCTATTTTGGTTTTAAGCTCCAATCATTTCTATTGTAATAAATTTTTAATACATAAGCAATATATAGGTGAGTCATAAAGAATAATAGCATCATTGCACCCACCACCCAACCCCCAAACTAGATCATCTCCAGTAATTTGCATCTACCTTTGTGCTATTTCTTATTCCACCCAAATTGTGTATCCTTTGGAGATAACCGCTATCCTACATTCTGTGTTCACCACTTCCTATATTTTCTGTTTTATCATGTGCCTAAAATATGTAATGTTGGATTTTGTTGGTTTTTAAGTTCTATAGTTATGTTTAATATTGTATATTGTCTTCTAGGACTTATTTTGTCTTGATATATTTCCAGAGGTTTATCCTTGTTGTCATGTTTAGCTGTAATTCATTTCTTTTTATTGCTGTAGTGTATCGAATTGCGTGAAGGTACCCCAATATATTTATTCATTTTCTTGTTCATGAGATTTTTAATTATTTCAAGTATTAAAGGAATACGGCTTTCTTTTTTATCACTCTCTTTCTCTGTCTCTCTTTTTATCCTCACAAATATTGCTTCTATGTTCTCTAGGGTATATGTACAAACTGTTCATTAGATATATGAGGTCTGACAATTATGTTTGAGAACTTGTTGCAACAATGTTACTAACCTTTTTTGATATCAGAGGGATTATTCATTATGAATTTGTACCAACTGGACAAACGGTTAACCAACTTTACTATTTGGAAATGCTGAAAAGGCTGTGTGAAAAGTTAGATGATCTAAACTTTTTGCCAACAATTCGTGGCTCTTGTATTACAATGCACCAGCTCACACAGCACTGTCTGTGAGGGAGTTTTTAGCCAGCAAACAAATAACTGTATTGGAACACCCTCCCTACTCACCTGATCTGATCCCCAATGACTTTTTTCTTTACCTGAAGATAAAGAAATATTGAAAGGAAGACACTTTGATGACATTCAGGACACCAAGGGTGATACAATGATAGCTCTGATGGCCATTCCAGAAAAAGTTCCAAAACTGCTTTGAAGGGTGGACTAGGCGCTGGCATCAGTGCATAGCTTTCCAAGGGGAGTATTTCAAAGATGATCGTAGTGATATTCAGCAAGGAGGTATGTAGCACTTTTCTTAGGATGAGTTCGTGAACTTAATTGTCTGACCTCATATGTTTCCTCTTTATACTGGGCATGTGACTGAGTTCTAGCCAATGGAATGTGAGACAAAGTATTTCACATCTGGGATACAGATTTTAAGAAGTGTGTTTGTCCTTGCCATGTTCTCTTTTCCTTCCCACCAACTAGTCACAGAATATAACAGGCTTTAAAAGATGGTGGAAGCTTAATATGGAAAGAACCTGGGTCCCTGTTTATTCACAACCTTTGGAGTCCCTGGGTGAAAATAAAACGGTCAAGGAGAGATTGAAGAGGCAGATTACTCCAGGCTGGTAGGTGACAGTTTTAATAAGCAATGGAACTTACATATGAGACTTGTCTTGGGCAACCACAAGATAAGTAGATCTCTGCACTTGACCATCAGGATCTTAAAAGTTTGGATAGAGGCCTTGACAGGTTTTAGTCCCTTGTACAGTCTAGATGGTCTCAGCAACACATTACTCTTTCTAGGTTGCATCCTTGTACTAGCTCCTAGTGTGGGAATGGTGGGGAAAATGTACATTCCAAGGGAGGGGGTGAAGAACCATTCCTATTGCCTGCGTCCAACCTGGCGATTAATCTTGAATTATTATTTGAATGAGAAATAAAATCCTACAGTATTGAACCCATTTGTACACTTTATAATATACTTATTAAAACTGTTAGTACTCCTCTAACTCAGTGTTTCACTGAGTAGAATATTTCTACCCATCATCTTACCCCCACCAAGGGGGGCATTTGACAATATCTGTCAGGGCTGGGACCAGAAAAAGGTGAGGTATAACCTGAGAGAACATAAAATTCTACACCCTAAGCACCGCACTCGTGGTGGGGGAGGGGTTGCTACTGACATCTACTACCATGTTTCCCCGAAAATAAGATGGGATCAGGTCTTATACCATATTTCCCCAAAAATAAGAACAGGTCTTATATTAATTTTTGCTCCAAAAGATACATTAGGGTGTATTTTCAGGGGATGTCTTATTTTTTTTCATGTACAACAATCTACATTTATTCAAATACAATCATGTCATCTTCTGGAACATCATCATACCGTATTAAATGCGTCAGCCTGGCTGATTATCTTAACTGGGACTTATTTTTGGGGAAATACAGTAGGTAGAAACCAAGAATGCTGTTAAGCGTCTTGCAATGCAGTCCCACCAAAAAAGAGCTGTTCTACCCAAAATATCAGTAGTGCCAAGGCTGAGAAAACCTGCTCTAATTAATGCAAGCAAATAACAAATATAAGCAATAAATGTAATGATCCTAATATAGCTTAAAAATCTACCATTCAGATGGTAATCTAGTTATATCCAATGAGTCAACCCAAATTCACAGCGGTATGCTTATTTATTAAGTGTGAATATGTCTTAAACATATGGCTTTCTATTTTTCAAATTATGCAGATGCACCTATAAAGTTTAAAATTCAAATGCATAGGAAAATATTGCTCTATTTTTAGGAGTGTTTTGATATACACATTTCAGCAATCAGCAGATCAGGCAATAAAATATAAATACTAATATTTGGTAATCCATAATATGTTTTGATGTTACAAAAAACATGTTAGAAATTATTCGACTAGGAAAATTAAAATAGGTAAGCCATGCCAGGAAAGGCAAAATCCTGCGATCTGACCTGCCTATATCTTGCCATATGCCTCCAGCATGTCATTTCAACATGAAGTCCTAGATCATCTAAGCTTCAGTGTTGTCTGCCCAAACAGTGATCCAATTTATTAATTTTCCTGGCTGGCCTAGATGTTTGGCACAAAATCAAGTTATCTTCCTACTGTTTTGTATCCATTGCTTTGCTTACTTTGCAATGCAGGCCCCATTTAATATTTATTATCTCCAGAGACTCCAAAGAGAAGCAGTACATTAAAGTGTTTAGGGGCAGGAACTCTGGTTTCCAGTGTGATTTTTACTCTTTTCTAATATCAAGACGTTGAACAAAATGGAACCCAGTTGTGACTTATTTTCCTGTCTGGGGCAAAGAGGTAAAACTTAAAGCAATACCTGGAACATAGTAAATGCTCAAAAAAAAAAAAGTCAGCTATGTTATATAGTTCTTTATTGCTTGCTTTGCTCTCCTATTTTGAGATTTTCCTGTCCATAACCTTATGGACATAAGAGATTCCTGTCCATAAACCTACTTGATTTGTATTTAACTGATTAGTTGGATTTCTAGTTCCTAGCCTTTCTTCTTTTACCTCACCTTCTATATTACTATTTGCTCTGTGTTTTGTTTGCTCTTGTGTTGTACATATTATCCATTCATTCATTCATTAAACACATGTCCATTGGGTGCCTCCTATATTCTGCTGTAACAGTGAACAGAACAGACAAAAATCCCTGCCTTCTTAGAACTTAAACTCTGTGGTTGCTTTACCCATATCTTGACTCATGACGAGACCACTGGTCCTTTGATTTCTGTATGATAACTGATCTTATTTTCTTACCTGAACCCTGAAATTCAGTTTTATTCTTTGGCTATCCTCAATATGCCTTCTAGCCCTGTCTGCTACAAACAGATGAGAACTGCCAACCGAGTCTTGACATTAGTTCCAACTCCACGAGTTATAAAATCACTGTACAGAAATAAAAAGTAAAGAAGTGTAGTGGAGCCATTTGCCTGATACATGAAACAGATTTACTGTACTTCTCACCAGAGTTGGGTCAGATAAAAAGTATTAGAGGTAATACATCACATGAAAAGATCTAGAAATATCCAGAGGAAAGTTTAGCTTGAGATTCTAAGCACTGTGAGTCACTTAGGACATTTTTGCATACCAAGGGACATGGGATATCTGGAAACCTCGTGGTCATGCAGAGATGTCTGAAAGATATTCCTAGACTTCTGGCAAAGTTTTTCTGTCATTGTTATCCAGGTTTACAGCACACATGTCATTCTGTTATTATTATTATTATTATTATTATTATTATTGTATTCTTGGTGACTATATCAAATGCAAAAATGGGCTGGATAGACTGTGTGTCTGATAAAATGCACCAATTCTTACATAAGTTGTGCTGTATTGAACATCACTTCAACTAATGGACGGTGGAAATCCTTTGTTGTTGTACAGCTCTATGAGCTAATTTTATTTCCTGGCTTAGGTTTTATGTACTTTAATGTTTTACTTTTGAAAAATAACTTTAGGGAAATTACACAACAAGCTTTAAAAATGAATAATAATGGATTTCTACATCATGATTATACAGCCTTAAAGTTACCTCTGAAGGAAACAGAAGACCTTTAATTCACTAGCGGCATCTTGTATGTAGAAACCAGGAACACTGCCTTCCGTCTTTTCAGTACACAGGGAGGGATTATAATGCGTAGGGACATGTAAACAGAGAAAATCAGGCACAGGTGCTAAAGGCACCACAATGATTGCCTTTCTATGAAATAATAATCCTGATGTTCTTCCGGTAGAAAACAGGCTTCCTCTTGCGAATATAAAATCAAGTTTTGTAATAGTTCAAGACGATTTTTATGAAGACATTTTCAAGTGGGTGGATGAAAGAAGAGCAATGTATGCTTTTGTGGTTTATATTAAAACATTTGTGTTCCATTACAAACATAGCACAGAAACCTACTAAGGGAAACTTCTGAATTTTGAGCAGGAAATACAGTAAATCAGACAATGCTGAGCAACAGTACTCTGTTTCTGATGTGAGCATTACATTATTTTCCGTTATATTTCTATAACTTTTAAATGAGCCATTTTAGTTTATATGTGAAAATGCTAAGTGAAAGATAGGCTCAAAACAAGTAATAATTAACAATATTACATTATCTGATTAAGGTACAATACTTTGTAATCCAATGCTTTTGAAATTTATGTATGTCAAGGATTACACTAACTTGCCCCCTAGCTCCAACTAGCTCAACAATGAATTTTATTAATTGTTCATGCAGCAAATGAATGCTCTACTGGAAGAGTTTAGTCATATTAGAGTACTTTTCAGCCAAATGACTGCTTAAGATATGACATGGGAATCACTTGCTCGCTCAGTTATGTAAATTGTTTTAAAATTGTGCTACAGACCTGGAAACTGTCTTAGAAAGAACAGTAAAGACACTTCTTAAGCATCAGAGGCTACTGACATTGGCTTATGTGATTTAGCTTTTAGTAAAAGCAGATACAAGAAGGTGGTATATCCAAAGCTGTTTTTCACCCCATACAGAAAACCATATGAATTTAATCTAGTTCTGGATATTTATGTGAAATTTGAGCAACCTATGTTACATACAAGCCCATAAATCTATCTTTGAAATTAGAGTCACAATATTTTATTACAAGGATGTGTGAAATTCTAGAACTTTACCCATCTAGCCCTGAATTTGGCTCATTGTACAAACTTTAAAAGCGCCCATTCCAGACTACTCTTGGATGAACAGTTTTCTCCGCCCACTGAAAGTTATGGTTACAAAATTTAAGTGTGCTTCAGGAACAAAGTATGTTTAGTTGGTGCTCCTGTAATTCCTGTAAAAGACTCAAATTTTTTAATTTTTGAACTAAAAATGTATAAATACAATTTTTAATTTTTGAACCAGAAATGTACAAATATAATTTTTTTAATACAAGGTCTTCTTTCACTATTTTACTAACTTGGCAAGAAAAGGTGATGGATGGGTTCATCCGGTTAGTGAACATTCTCTTGCTTAGTGAAGGATTAACTGGGCATAGGCTCGCTGCGATCAAGTATGACAGACCGGCTTCATTCAAAAGCAGCAGCTGAAATTAATAAAGTAGTTTAAAATAAAAAGGAATTACTATGCCTGCTTTTACTGCTCTGGTTTTGTCTCAATAAAATTTACATTTAAACATGGTAAGATTAGCTTGCTTTGCTACACTTCATGTAAAAAACACTTTTTGCCTGTACAAAGGAAGTTTAATATCTTTTCCAACTTTTATTTCCATTAGACTGTGCTGCTGGCATTTTGCATAAACATTCAGTAGCTATGTTGCAAAAAGGTATGTGTGTGGTCATTCTAAATAAAAGGTAACTATTTGTTTCAAAAATACCAGTTTAATTTGTGTTAAATATTTATCTCTCGTATACTCCTACAGAAACCAGATGTAACCTAGGCTTAGTTTCTTCCCAGATTTTGATTTTCATTAGAATGTTTCCGTTAATGTCTTATTGTCCATAAAAAAAAAAATGCACCTTTTAAATTTAAATATTAATTTTGATAACATTTACTGTGTTATGCATTTATATGTGATACGTTTCACTATTTAAGTTTACCATTTCACAGCAACTGTATTAAAATGTCACCACATTGTTTGTATTAAAGAAAATCAGTCTTCAAAGTGGGGCTATTTACCTCCACCTGGTAAATTAAATAATCACTTCTCAGACTTAAAATTTATATTAAAGAATAGTAATTGTCCATGGTAGCATTATAGCACACTTCTATTAGGAAATAGTCAATGTGTATGTAATAAAGATAAACTAAAGCAGATCAGTACTAGTAGGTTTTACAAGATCAAATTGTGTAACAATAGAATAACTGGAGGCAAAACAAATATTCAAATTGGTCATGTCTTAGTACTATTTCAATTTTAAGGTTTCATAATTATCTTGAATTTCAGTTTTCCTTAATAATATTAGGGAAGTCACTTTTTCTTGAAATCACCTAATCATATTTTCCCATATTTTGAACATTAAATTGATTCTAAATTCACTAGGATAAAATAAGAACTTATGTAAATTACATGAAGCAAAAGGGCAAGTTTTCAGCCATTAATTGATGCTTCCACTTGTAGGAGAAGGGGAGGGATGGGAGAGTCATAGAGGAATACCTTATCTAGTTTGAGTCTTCATGGCCGAAATTCGCTGAGGTAATTGATAACTTTCCCTCTGTAGTGCCCAGATGGGGTCTCAATTCAGTTAGTTTAAATCATCCCACATGGTGAAGTGTACGCATTTATAACACACTTAAGTCTGGGAAATCCGCAGCTACATGGCATTAACAGCAGGTCAACAGAAAATCACATCTGAAATTCTAAATAAACAAGAAAAAGACCAGTCAATCTTACGCTTGTTAAGTGCATTTTTATTGATTGTGTTTTCTTCCTTCAGCTTAAATCCAAAGAACAAAAACTGGTCCTGTGGTTTTTACTCTTTCATTATCCCAAACATGAAAGGAAGGATGGTATACAGAACAGGAACGTAAAATAGCTGTTTCTGCAAAAATGATCACCTTCCTCATAGCTTCATAATTTACTCCCAGTCCATAAGGTCCTCAGCTCTAGTGATTGGGATGATGGATGACTCCACTTCAGCTACAACCCATAAAGATGCTGCAATGTATCACTCTGCAGGATATACAATAGAACAAACGAACCAGCAGGATGGAATGGCAAGCAGCGGTGCCAAGGGAATTCTCTTTAGTGGAAGTGTAGATAGTCATTCCCTGGAATTATGTAAAATACAGCTTGTAAGTATTGCTCCCATTGTGGACATGTGCCTGTGCAACTTGACAGAAAAGGGCAACACTGGCATAGAAGACTACAAAAATATTTTCCACTTCAGTGCCCATATTTTTCACATGGTCAGAGTTTGCATCTCGGCCAAGTGAATTGTTGAATTGTTGAAGTGAATATTTGAGGACAGATAGATACCATTTTGTTTACTCTGAAATTATAATTCAATAATAAATTAATGCTAAATTGCCTGGTAATATTTGCTTAAATCACTTATCTAGGATCACCCCATATAGCTTTATAAATCAATACTAAATTTGAACTGAAAAATTAGGATGTGAAACAATACCCAGCAAATGTTAGCCTTTCTGCCCACTCTGCCATAGGTTAACAAAAGGAGCTTCGAAATTCCAGACTATACAGTTGGATATGTTCACTCCCACCCTTGCCTTTAGCAGCTTTACAGGAAAGAAAATTCCTAACTAGCCATACGTGTACACATTCTCACATACTCTAATGTAAATGTGCTAATGCTTATGTCCTAAGACCTTAGCAGCTAATCCCTGAGATCAGCAAGGAACAAGAGTGAGGAGTGGCGGTGTCTCTGAGTTACTAGCACCCAGCAAGAACAGCTCCTTGACCAGCTCTTGTGACCAATTAACAGCCCTTTTGCTAAGTTCTTTTTTATCTTTTCCATTTAAAAACTTCTGTTCCACAGGGGGCTCTGTTTATGGGGTTGGTTGGTTTGTTTTAAACTTTTATGCAGGAAACCTGCTCTTCTACTTCCAGGGGCAGGGGCGAAAAACGAAGTCAATGTCCTAAGTTGCCTAACAGAATTTCAGGCGCTCAGCTTCATGCAATCCTGCCACATTTAATTTATATAGCCATAAGGCAGACTCGTGTGTGCGCGCGCGCGCGCGTGTGTGTGTGTGTGTGTGTGTGTGTGTGTGTGTGTGTTAGGGATGGGGGATAATACATAATCTTACTTAAAGTGATTTGTCCTCATGATAGATGCAGTGACCTTTATAAGTAAATGAAACCAAGATGTGATTCTGGGTTTTTAATTTGGGGAGGTTCAGAAAAGGAAAACTGAAACTAAAGGAGAGATGTTCATCACAAAATGGTATATCTTTTATTCTCAGGAAAGAGATTTGAAACAACACTTCTGCTTGCGAATGGATAACAGAACTCTGGTTCAGCTTCTTAGAACATAAACTACACACTCCATCCATGCTGCCCGTTGTGTTCTATTAAATGCTATTATTTGTTTTAAATAAAAGGTTCTATGGTCAAGTAAGTTCAGAAATACTCAGTAAAACAAAGATAAATAGATATCTTTACTATATACCTTTTCAGAACCTTTCATTTGCTCACATGAATTATAAATGTCAAGAAAGAGACATTGTAAGCAGTTTTTCTCAAGTATATTGAAATTTGAAAATTTCTGTTTTCACTCAAAACATATTAATATACTGAGGAACTGACCTTATGCAAAGCATATTTTGAAATATGCTACTTCAGTGTTTTATCCAGCAACACAACCCAGAATCTTTGATCGATCTTATACTTTAATAATTATTGTTGGTAGGCTGATACAATGCAAAGCTACAACCTGTGCAAACTAATCTCTTTATATGTTCTATTCATGTTTCCTTCCACCGCTTTACAGGGCTAGCATCTTATCTAAGTAGTCTACTTCTTTATCTGAAAAACTTCTCAATGGGTTATGACCATGAGTGACTAAAACGCCATGTGTTGAAGGAACTTCTTTATAACCATAACTGCATGGACTAGGCTTTGTAATATAGAACTCTGGGTCATTTTCTGCCCACTTTCTAAGAGAACATCCATTATAAATTGCCAAAGGATATGCAGGTTTGAGCTTTCATTTAGACTGATAGCTATTAAAATCCACCTGCTTCTTCTTATTTGACATTCAGAGATTCAAAGTCAGTGAAGAAAGTTGGCATATTGTGGTGGAAATCGCACTAGAATGAGAATCAGGGGACCAGAATTTAATCACTTGTATAGTAATAAAATAACCCTAGGCAATTCACTTTCAGGGTCTCAGTTTCCCATTTGAACATGAAATGGGAAATCAAAACTTAATAACTTTTAAATTATGGTGGCTATTCCTTTTGTACACATATGAGCCATTACAAATGGAAGTCATTGAACACTAAAATTATGTTGTTGTTTTTTTTTACTTTTACTGAAAATATATATAAAGTGGAATAGACTATGATATTCTAAGCCTGTTTAGCAAAACCTGATATAATTAAGGCAATACTTCTGTCCACTCTTGTAGTCAAATTATTATAGGCAAAATAGATGTTATTACAAATTGGGCAAGAAAATGGGAGACTTTAGCTTTTAGCATGAGTGTTCATCTATAGACGTTTTTCTCAAAAACAGTCTTTACTCTAATAGATTCAGCATTGAATCTTTCAACACATTATATCTTTTAACACATCAATCTACCAACACAAAGCTTTTTTAGTGTCTTTCTGTTTAAAGAAGAATATGTACCTACTTGTTAGAAATCTTGGCACCATTTCTCTGTATGTAGGAGATACAATAGCTTGACATTAAAAGAACTTAGCTTCAGCAAAATATACCCATTAAGTGTCACAGCCAATTCTTCTTGGCAAAGAAAAAAATGTGAAAAAAGAAAAGTGTGAGATTGTGAGAACACAAATTAAGCCTTTTAAAATTCCTTTGGCTTAACAACCTACATTTCATCCATTGTTCAATAAAAGACATTCATTATATTTTTTATGATTCATTGCTGTGTGTGTGTGTATATATATATATATATTATTTTAAATATTTTAAATGTATCCGTTTTACCCTTCTAACATACATGTGAAATTTTTTTTATATCATTGAACTATTTTAAGGGAAAACATGACCTTGAATATTTTTGAAGTTGTACTTCAAATTTGTGCTTAAAAATATATTATGACCAAATAAAATAAAATACAATATAAAATAAAATGTTTGTGATTTCCATGGATTACGACAGAAGGCTTAGAGCAAATCTAAATGTTAAAAACAAATATATTTCCTCTTGAAAAGGGTAGAAAAATATTTTACTTAATTTTCTGGGTGAAAACAAATATGTTTCATTTGGAAACGGAAGTAAATGTTTTCCTTAATTTACTGGGCCACTGTATTATGGATCTGTGCAGGTTCTCACTTATCACTTTGTTTCTACATCGTTGAGGCACAAGTATCAGAATTAGAGGCTACAGTAAGCTTGCTGAAGATGATGGACCCCCCGAGCTCTGAGACACTGAGTCTTGTTCTACGTGCAGGCACCAAAGGAGGTATATGTCACTGATGGGTCGCTCCAAATGCAACACACCACAGGTGATGCTAATTAAGGAAGCCCAGGGACTGTGAAGGAGCACGCAGTTTATTGGGGATGGTGGAGTGCCAAAGGTTAGTGAAAAGCAGGATTGTCTGCTGGCTTGGGGAAGATAAGAACACAAAGGGCACAGGAATGGATTTGAATACAGGCACTTATCAGTGTGCCTTTTAAACTACATTATGCTGCATATAATGGTGAATTTTTAGCAGTAAAATTGGGAGTCCTTGTATGAATGTACTAATTTATTAACATCAACGTGTGTCACCATTTAAGTAGCTACTCCCGTATTTTTTTTTTTTTTTGTCTGGAAGAGGCAGCATCAAGAAAACATTAGATTAACCTCAAATAAGCTATGATTAAAATTAAATTCACATGTTTATGCCATTATAAAAAAAGTTTTCTATAGTGTAACTTTACCCTCACATTAGGAAATTTTTTTTTAATTTCAATAACATGTGAATTAACTAAATCTCCATCTTTCCTTGATTTATTAATTATTTAAAAAACATATTTATTTAGAGAAGGAACATTGCATTCCACAGAATAATGTAATTGCATTTTTATTGTCATTATGCTCAAATACCTAATAATTATAAACCATAATTATTTCATGGTAAAGTTATTGTAGATAATTTAAAATATCATATATGTTACTTCGTTATTAGTTATATTTTATTTTAAATTAATTATATGAACCAGTGTGGGGACGGAGTCCCAGAGAACAGTTTCCAGGCTCTCGAACTCATGTGGAAAGGTGCTGGCTTGGGTAGCAGATGATTATCAGCTGTGATTGGATGGCCATCAGCTGTAACTAGTTGGCCATCAGCTGTAACCAGTTAGCCATTAGCCACTAATATAACTGCTGTGGCTACACTAGCAAACGCAGATTGTGGCTAGCAAGTGTGGTTAACGAGTGGATTGTAGCTTGCAGATCATGTCAATCCTACTTCCTGTGTCTCACCCAGGTGCCAGCAAGACTGGGGTGCAGGAAGACCCCTCGTTGGGGTACTGACGGATGTTTGCATTTGTCTCAACCAGCCACCATTTAGAATATAGTGGTATGACTCCCCTATCTATGGCTCCGTTGGTGTTCCTTTTTGTCCTCACCATATCCTGCGTTCTTGTGCGGGGAGCATTACAACCAACAACAAGCATTGTATAAATAGCAATGAGTGTTTAAAATAAGTTGGACATATAGTGTGAATATTAGATTTTTCAGCATGTTTGATCACAGAGCAGTTAACTATACAGGCACCTAAACTGGAGGTGGCAGTATATTTGATCAATATGAAATTTAATTAGGGTAACGTTTTTGGGTTTTTTTTCAATCTGTTGTTACTCAATAAACATTAACACTTACTGGCTTAAAATAAGAAATGTTTTATTTGCTCAAGAATTGGCCAGGAATTCAGGGGTCATGTGTGATTCACCATTTCTTCTGTTTCTAATGGCATTTGCTGGGGTTACTCATTTGGCTGCATTCAGCAAGGTTATTAGCTAGAGACTGTGTTCATTTGGGGCATTGGGCTAGCAGGCGATATTATGCCCAAGATGGACTTATTTACCTGTATAATATCGTTGTTTGAATGGCTGGAACAACTGGGGGATGCCTGGCCATCTCTCTCGTTCTCTTTCTGTGTTGTCTCTCCAGTGGGATAGGTGGATCTTTCTTCCTGGCAGCTAAGAACTCCAACAGAGAGAAACTGGAAGCTGCAGATAAGGCTTGGCCTCAAAATGTACACAGTGTCTTTCCACTGAATTCTGTTGGCGTATACCAATTCACCAGGGTAGATTCAAGAGGAGGGGTAAATACTCGTAGGTTCCAAATCTTGATGTGGGAGTAGAATGAGAGATGTTATTTGGGTCATCTTTGGAAACACAATATAAATCAGTTAAATATACTTTGGTTTGCTATCCAAAAACTCCATATATTTTATAGAATTAACATTTTAAATTATATTATACATTATAGATGTTATTTCTGAGAGAGAAGAAATATTATTGAGTATTTCCTTGCTAAACATATACATTTGAAATCACCCTGAAAAATAGTTAAGTAGGAAATCAGAATCTGTACCCTCATTGCCCTGAAGCAGTGTAGAGAGAGCTGTTTCAACAAGAAGCACATGTTCACCATTAGGAAACCAAACCCCAATGCACCTGGCCTCTCGAAGAAATCTAAACGGAAATGCATGTGATAAACTGTTATGCATGAGAATTTCCACCCATCACTTAAGAATGGCTTTTATTTAGAAACAAATAGCAGATCTTACCGGCCATCCTGTGGCCTGGCTCATGGCACTTGAGAGCGGTCATTTCAGGGATTTTCCAGCAAGGTATCATTGAAAGCATGGTGACATCAATTTCCTAAAGCACCGAAAGGACTAACTGTTACACACAAGTGGTGAAAAACATTTTGGTCTTCAGGAGAGATTTTTTGCAAAGAATAGAAATGAAACAATGAATTTTAATTGAAATCAATTTTTGTTTTCCCTTTATAGATATCCATTTTTAGTTCTGAAAGTTAACACGTTGCGTACGGATCACGAGAATCTTCACGAGGGATTTAAACCCCGCCATACGCAACGTGTTAATAAAAGAACATTTATAGCAAGAAAAGAATTTGATATTCATTTATTTCAACATTCTTGATTCATTGGTTAAAACAGTAGTCAGAGGTGGAATTTTGCTTAGAATCAAAGAACTGAAAAGTTGTCAAGCCAGAATAAAAACCCAGGCACTTGATCCAATTCCTTTACACTTCCTACCATGTTTCCCTGAAAATAAGACCTAGCCGGACCATCAGCTATAATGCGTCTTTTGGAGCAAAAATTACTATAAGACCCGGTCTTATATGATATTATATACGTAAGACCCGGTCCTATATTATATTAAAATAGAACTGGGTCTTATATTAATTTTTGCTCCAAAAGACACATTAGAACTGATGGTCCCACCAGATCTTATTTTCAGGTAAACACAGTATTGCATTACGTTGACTGACGTAATTTCTATCTGTGACTCAAGGTCAGGATTCAGCAAACTATGGCACAAGGGCCAAGTCCGGCTCTCTGTTTTTGTAGAGTTCATAAAAATGGTTGAAAAAATGAAAAAAAGAAAAACTATTTTGTGACATGTTTTGTAATGTAAAAAAATAAATATTAGTGTTTTAAAATAAAGTTTTCTTGGAACATAGGTGTACCCTTTCATTTATGTATTCCAGTGGCTCTTTTCATGCTAGAAAGGCAGAGCTGAAGAGATTGTGTTGGAGCTCCCTTTTGGTCCATAAAGCTGGAAATGCCATCCTGCCCTTTAGAGAGAAGTTACTGTGCCTGCCCTAGGCATTTTTCTTCCCTTAGATTTATTATCTATTCGTCCTTCCCTTCCCTGCCCTTTCAATTTTTTGTTTCTCTCTCTCTCTCTCTCTCTCTCTCTCTTTGTCTCTTCCTTCATTTCTTCCTTTTGTTCCTCTCAGACTTTCCTTTTTTTTTTTCATAGTACCAATCTTCTTCCCAACTTTTACTTGGGCTTTTGTATATTTTGTATCCTACACACGGTTCTTTACATTTGTACCTGTGGGGACAGAGTCCCAGAGAGCAGTTTCCAGGCTCTCAGCCTCACATGGAAAGGTGCTGGCTCAGGTAGTAGAAGGTCATCAGCTGTGACGAGTTGGTCATCAGCTGTTACCGGTTAGCCATTAGCCACTGATATAACTGCCGTGGCTAGGCTAGCAAGAGGCGGAGTGTGGATTATGGATTGCAGGGAGGTGGATTGCAGTTAGCAAGTGAGGTTGGTTGGCAGAGAGATGTGGACGGCAGGTTGCGGGTCTTGTGGCTCCTGCCCCGTGTCTCCAACCCAGCCGCCAGCGAGACTATAGTGGTATGACTCCCCTATCTATGGCTCCGTGGGTATTCCTTTTTGGTCTCACCATGTCCTGCGTTCTTATGCTGGCAGCGGGACTAGAGACACTGCACGCCACCCCACGTGACAATACCCAAATAGAGATTTTATCCAACTTTTTTTTTTCTTTTCAAAATTGCATTCAGCCCCATAAGCAGAAGTTTGTTTCCTTGTTATACATCTGGAGAACTCCAATTGGCAATCTCTTTGCAACTTTGCAAAATTCACCTGAACTAGAAACCTGTGAACAACACCATGCTAACTAAAACAGAACATTACTTACACTTGCACTTGGAGCACAAGCATCTGCACGGCACAGTTTGTTTCCTTCAGGCATTTCAGCAATGTCTTCCCTGACCACCCCACTTACAGCAGCACAGTCCCCTGCAATTCCCTTAATCATTCCCTGTTTTAATTTTCTCCATTGAGCATGTATCTGGCAAATATCACGTAACTTACTGATTTGTTTATTATCTTCCCTACTGGAATGTGAGCTTCAAGAGCTTCAAGATTTGCAGCAATTTTATTTACTGCTCTATCCCCAGTGCCTGAGGGGGTAAAATGAGTCGATCAATATATCTTGAATGAATAAAAGAATGAATCTTGGGCTTGTGTACACACATATCAAAGTCTTAATGAAATAACCTTAATTACTTGACCTAAATGAAAAGTAATAATTTTTCAATTTTAGAGTAAAGGGAAGTCATTTCTAAAACTGAAAAAACTAAACTGTGAGGATTTAGCCCAAAGGAGCTCTATATCTTTTAACTAAAATTATATTTCTATTTTCTCTAATAAAATAGGGCAGAGTAGGAGCTACTGAGTTGTTTTACTCTATCTTAAAATATTTAGTGTGTTTAGGTGACAAGGCAATCCTTTAAAATCCAGTGACCCACTTTAGATGCCAAGAAGTAGTGAAAGAAATGACAACTATTAATGGTGAGAAGAAAAACTTATATAATCTCAAAAGTACAGAAAACTTGAAAGTCCAGTAGGAAGAACATTATTTTTCTTAATCCATGGTCCTAAAAATGTCTTGCAAAAAGAGACATTTCAGAATCAGGCATTGAATTTAATTGTCATGCCTTGTTTCCTTCAGTTTGGAACAAATCCTCCCCTTTTCAGTGGTTTCTTGACCTTGATATCTTTGAAGCCTTTTTTTTGTACAATGTCTCATTGTGGGTTTGCCACATGTTTCTTCATTATTAGAGTCATGTTATATATCTTTGGCAGGAATATCTGTTTTCTTCTCATTGCATTCCATCAAATGTCACATGGTTTCAATTTGCCCCATTGTTGTTGATGATAAATTTTGATCACTTTTTTAAGGTGACATCTGCTAACTTCTCCACTATAAAATTACACATCTTCTCTTTCTAACTGGTAAGAATTTTGGGATGGAAAGAGGAGGTACCGTGAAATGATATAAATATCAGTCACAGGCTTCATCAAAGTTTCAATTAATCTATTTCATCTATCACTATGGATTTATGATTTCCTAATGTATTCATTGGACGATAATCTATTATATCATTATTTATTTTGATACTCAGTGCATCCCCTATTCATCCCATGGGAGCCCTTACGTTTGGCTTTTGTGTTATCTTGATGTCCCAGTCATTCTTTGAGTATGTCATTGCTTTCTGATATAACAGCATATTCCAGGTTCATCTTGTATTTTCCTTCCCTGACCTGGTATCATTTCCACACCACCATCATTTCCTTTGGATTATTACTGGTTCCAGGTCATCTCAGTTTACAGAGCTAAATAATATCTGTATTTATAGCATGGTTTTTCTTTCCCATGTAAGCCTCTGCATGCCCACGAAATCTATGCTACTCCATAACTGAGTAACAATTTATTCTCTTAGAGCAGTCACAAATGCAATTAGTCGCTTGCTCTTTCAGTAAAAGAGGTGAGTGGCCAATTTCACCTGCAATTAACCAATTACCTCATGGTTTCATTTGCTATGCTTGAGCCCATGTGTTTTTAAACATTATTTGAACTGCATCCAAAACATCCAGAGGAAAATCAGAGACAATTTTTCAAACCTTGGATTAATACATTTGAGGCAGCACATACCTTCTGTACAATAGAGACTGAAAAATTAGAAATTGAAATAATACAATTAGATTTTCCTTTTTATAACAAAACACAGAATCCTCATGCAGTAAAGTGTAGAATTGCAGAGCAGAATGTCAACAGCCAGTGCTTGTAAAACTCACTGGATTGTGCAAGGGTTCTCATTTCATAGACCATTTGTTGCAGTATTTCCACTAAGTCAGCAGATTTTAAGAAATGAATAACAGTCTTCTTATTTTCCTTCTCTATTTTTAAGGTAAATATAGACATAGATAGATGATAGATAGATAGATAGATAGATAGATAGATAGATAGATAGATAGATAGATAGATAGAAAGAAAGAATTGAAAGGGATGGCTACTAGTTTTTGAATATCATTTTTTATCGATGCATTTTTACCTGCTAGGTATTTCATTTTCAGTGAGAATCCCACCTCAACTTTACAATTAAAATGTCTTCAAATTTAAGATAGGAATAGAACAACTGTTTCTGTGTTTCACTTTGGTCCCCATTCCTGGGGGGAGGTCCATGATCAACCTAATTTCCACCCCTTAACCCCTCTCTGTTACAAGATTTAGATTCTACTATTCCAGTAACTTGTATAATGAAAGTGAGGGATTGACTGTCTATAAATTGTTGATTGTGCCAGGTAACTCTTGGAAATTGCCTCCTTAATTGCTAAGAGTCACCTTGGCCTTCTACCATGTGATGGATCTTCCTTCACCTGAGAAAAATGGGATTTGATCAACTGTTCTAGGAAAGCATGTGAGTCCATGGCTTGGGATAGTCCATTCCCCATGGATGATTTGAAACATTACAGCAATGAAGAGAAGGAAAGCATGAGATATTTTCCAAAATCTTCATTTTTAACTCCACTTCAGAAGAATTAGAAAATATAAAGATTTTGGTTGAAAATAATAAAAACCATTAAACAGGTTTTTGAAAAGCTTATTCATATCTTACATTTCCTAAAGATATTGGCAATTCACTTTTTAACCACAAAGAATAGAAGAGCCTTCAGAATTTGCCTGACCAGTTCACTTCTTTTAAACAGATAGTAGAAATCCTATTTTCAACTACAAATGCAACTGTACATGTTATATACAGACTCAGTCGATTTTTCTATATTCTGTTTGGAGAACTCCATCTTTCCATTGATTTAAGCATACCTATAGAACGAAGCATAGATCCTAACCTCAAAAAGTCCAAAGTCTAATAGAAAAGGCAGTGACATATTCAATAATTTAGCAAAGGACCATGTTTCCCCGAAAATAAGCCTGGGTCTTATATTAATTTTTGTTCCAAAAGATGAATTAGGGCTTGTGTTCAGGGGATATCATCCTGAAAAATCATGCTAGGGCTTATTTTCCGGATAGGTTTTATTTTCGAGGAAACACGGAAATATATAGTTATCCCTTGAAGGACTAGAGGACTGGAGGCACAAGGATGTGGAAAATGCAAGGAATATTTGGAGATGTTAAATAATCATCCACTCAGTAATTTTTTAGCATCTCTGTCCCAGAATAAAGATGGGTACAAAATCTTTGACACTCCTTCCCTTGAATCCAGGAGGACTCTGCTTTCATTAATAGAACATAGCAGAAATTATGTTTTGCTAGTTTCTGGTCCTAGACCTTAAGAGGCTGGCAGCTTCTACTTCCTGTCCCTTGGAATACTTGCTCTTGGAGCCCAGTTCCCGTGCTATAAGGAAGCCTAAGCAGCAATGTGAGGAGACCATTGTGGAAAGGAATCGAAGCACAGTAACCCCAGCTGACCCCCAAGCTGGTAGCCGGCACCCACTTACAAGCCACATGAGTAAGCTCTTTGACATACATCCTCCAGCCCCAAACTGCACCTGCTGGTGGAGCGGAGATGAGCCATTCCCACCAGTTTCTATCTGTTTATTAACGCAGATTCATGAACAAAATAAAGTATTATGTTTCAAGCCACTGAATTTGAGGGTAGTATGTTGCAAGATCAATAGATAACAGAACAAATACCTACATGCCAAGACTATACCAAGCTCACCCTACATAGAAGCACCGACAAATACAAGTCCTATGTTCCTGGAGCTTACAGCTTTATGCAATATGGCTAGAAATGAGGGGTAGGTGTGAAAGAGAGTAGGATGTAGTAGAACATAAGTTGAAAAAGAAAATTTATTAGTGATTATACTGAATGCCGGGGGCCTTAAAATTAATATAATAATGTATTTTAAAATTTGCATGTAAATGTAAACTACTGAAGTTTTAAGTGGAGAACCATGCTTTAAGACAGTGAAAGAGATGTTGGCATTTGGGATCAATTGGAAAAGGCAACATTAGAAGTAGATTCCCCATTTAGGAGACCGAAGAAACCCAGAAAAAAAGTAATGAGAGAGAGAAGGGGAAGGAAAAGAAAAATTAGTTTTGAGTGATACTCGCACATCTCCATGAAGGCAGATTTTATCTGTTTCATTAACTCATATGTTCAATTTCATAGAATATTCTCTAGTACGTAATAGGTGTTCAATATTCCACCAATATCTATTGGTGGGATAAGTAAAATTTAAAACTATAAATAAATGTGACAGAAGCCGTTATTTTTTAGGAAATGTATATTTCCATTTAGCTCAATTCACGTCCCCTAGACACCAACAGAAATTTAAGATATTCAGCCTACTGCACTACATTCCTCTCTTCCAAAGATAGATTCATATATGTATTTCTTTTAAAAAAGATAAAGGGAATATATCATTTGACCATATATGTATCAAAAGTGAGTTTATCTAAAAGCACTGCTTTCGACAACTTGAACTGTAGTATACAGTTCAGCCTGCACTGTATTTAATTTCTCACCCTCCCAGCCACTTACCTGTATTTTGTTTTTGGGTGTTTTGTTTCCTTAACATATTATAAGACATGTATATGTAGGTGGTCCTGCAGAATAACATATGATAAATAAATGTGAAGAAGAACCTTTTATTTACTCTCTTTCAAAAGGAAACGACAAAAATGTGCAGCGATAATCAACATAAGTGCATAGGAGGGCAAAATGCCTAATATGATAAAATATATTTTCTTACAAAATTCTCGTTCTCAGGCTAAAATATGACTTTCTCCATCGAACTTACCTGACAGTATGTCTGATGTTGAATGAGTAAAAGACAATAATCTTGTATTTCCCAAATATACATATAAGTATTGCGATAGGGTCTGTATTCACTGGCCTTTAAAACTTCTGCACAATTAAATGGATCAAAAAAAAAAGGTGCTGAAAATAATTGGGAAACTAACCAAATATTTGGTCATATTTATCTTTACTTAGTCTAGGTAGTGAAAATGAAAGAAACCAACAAATCTAAAAAGGCAGGAAAATAGTGTATTTATTTCTTAATCTAACAATGTATCACCAAATGCATGTGTCAAAGTTCACTGAAGATTATTGATGTTTGGGAATCAGTGACACTGTCCAAATCTTGTTTGTAGCACTGTTTGATTTGTTTTGCATCTATACATCCAAATTCATCTAAACAAAAATAAAAACAAAATATATGTTATCAGTTATTTGGATAAACAATTGGTAATTAATTGTGCAAACAGAGCTTATTTTGAAATTTTAATTAAAACTATAACTTCTTAATTTTACAGTAACATTTCAAAATAACTGACAAAACTTTGTTTTTATATTTTTTAAAAGGTGTGCCTACACTTATTATATTCAGCTTTCAGATGTTACAAGGGCATCTTCTGGTGTCTGGAAGCCATATGCCAAAACTGTTCAGTCATTATCAATTTATCTATGCATAGAGCATTGAAAATGATATTTCACATCATAAGTCATCTAAATATTAATTCCCTTGCAACAGTGCTTTCCACAGATAGTAACAGAACTTGGAACAAAATAAAATAGCAATATTATACATATTTTCTATTTCTACATTTTTCCATTTCTGGAAATGGTCATAGGATAATTTTATGACAGATTAATATCAACCATGATCCTAAAATGCTAAGAATAAAAGTGTTAGATTCTTTTAGTAAAGTTGCCATAAGGACTAAATTTATTTTTTTTAACCAATTCCTTGGAATATCAACTGAGTTTTAGTTTTCCAGCATATGTATCACATCTCCAACCATTTTGCCCCTATTCTAGTTTGTTTCATCCTTCAATAGTGAGGATGAGAAAACTTAGAAGCATATGGATGTGGTTGATTTGAAAACTACTTTTTAAACTTGGAAGTTTTTCAAAACCAAAATATATTTGCCAAGTGATCTTTTTTCCCCTACACTATCAACCAATGTGCGACTTAAAAGAAACTTAGTCCATATGCTAGTTCAGATTCACTTATATTAAAATCATGAAAATTATGTTTATTTAATAGCTATTTGACACACAAAGCGCTTCTAAACTAAGTTTCTCTAAATTTTATATCTTTAAAAACACATTATGTTTCCTATCTACCCTCACCCTCATTACTCTCTAAGAAAAGATCAGATTTAAGTTAGGGACTATAAATTAGATATATTCAATCTATCAATAATTATTAAATAATAAAGAAAAATGCATTTATTTATTTTTTCCTTTTTGTTTAAATATCTCCATGCAAGTTCTGAATGGCTGGACTTCTATCAGGATGGACAGAAATTAAATAAATATTAGCATTTGTGATTTTTTACTTCCTTTACAGTATGTGAAATGCATGAGCTTTTTAGTATTTTTCTTTTCTTTTGGTATTTAATTACAAATAATGCATGAGCCTGTATCAGCACACATAATGTAAAGTTGTGTAAAGAGAAAAATAATCTCCTTTTCCTCATCTTCCTCCTTCTTGAATCCCACTTGTGCTAAAGTAATCCATGTTAATGGTATGTGTCTATCCCTCCACACCTTCAACAGTCAGATTTATGTAGCACAATTCTTCTTCAGGTATAACTACACATGAATAAACTCTCTGTGATTTAGAACCCAGGATTGGGATTTCTAAGTACTGAGGGAAGAGGAAGGGGAAATGAAAAGTTAAGTACACATAAACTAATGGTGGAATGGAGTACAGAATGGAGTCTGTTCTCCAAAGTACATGGCATCTGAAACCTTGACCACTTAGCTACTGTATACTCACATAATAAACAGACATGTGACTTGAAAAATTGTAAAGTATCAGTGAAAGGTGACCATGTGCTTGTTATTTTATTCTTTAGTTTTCCCAAAGATTTGTAAATCTAAGTGGTACTGTAAGTTATTCATATTCAGAAACAAAATATTCATTAATTTATAAATTAGATAAAATTCTGACAACTGTTTTAATGCCCTACTAATACCCATTAGTGCCATGTGGTTCTCCCTGCCCCTGAAATTATTTCTGATATTGAATAACTCAGTAGTTTTCAATGGTAGCAGTAATTTACCATTCTGTGTCTGAGGTTTGTGGACATTGGGTAAATATGCGGTATTCTGGGGAGAGTTGGTAGAAGAGATTTGTGTTGATTTGTGAAAGATAATATTCTGAGGAAGGACAGAAAAGAGATAATATGTATAAAGAAAAGGTAATCTCATGCTGCAGTTTAATCAGAGTACCCTCATATCTGTTTACAAAAAGTCTACTCTGTTATAAAAAAAAAAAAAATCAACTTATGTGAAGTCAGTTTACAGGCTAGAGAAGTTCAAATTTGTAATAATAACTGATTTTTTAATTAGAAATTTAAAAAGACATTTTTTCTTTTATAGCTATAAATGTATAGTTATAAAATCTAAACATGAATAAGCCCACTCAGTGTTTGACACATTAGATTTTGCTCAAAAGTAATGGCTTTTCTTTTGCTCTATTAGCATCATCATTGGCAGTGCTTCATGCAACTCTTATCATTTCTATCTTCCTTTGTTATTATTGACAAAGCACAAAGCCATGCTCAAACAGAGCAGCATTTATCCTACAGTGGACTGCATACTGGGTTTCTTAGTTTATAAATCTTTATTTCCAATGCACAATTTGTAAAGTCTTGCTATTGGAAAGACAGCTGAATGGCTATCCAATCCCTGCCTAATCCCTTCCCCCAAACACACTTAACAATTTTTGGCTCCTTGTTACAACTATAGCTGGTCTTTAAATTTCAATGGATTGAAACTAATCCACATTTGCATCTTTCAATCTGATACCATTGTCAAAATCTACCATTCAAAACTCTTGTTTTGGTTTCTTTTTAATTCCTTTCACCTCTCACGGTTCCTCAAATAAAGGTGGTTTAAAAAAAATAAAAGCAAATCTTTTCACCATCTAGAATTATTTTTGTTTGTGGAAATGGACTAGAGCCTCCAAATAAAGGATGGGCACACTGGTGTTTCGAAAGCAGGAAACTAAAAGGGCTTTGCCTCCTATATAACAACTTATTGCTCCTGTATCTGTTCACAGAAACCCTCTATCATTTTACGAGGGACATCACTTTAGCAGTCCTATTCAATCAGACCAGAAACAGATTGTTAGATTCAAAAGAGAAATGCTGGCTGGCTACAATGACAGCATAGGACAAAGCATTTTCAGTATACTAATCCCAAGTGCAGGGGTATATTTCAATAGAGATATGATCAGAAACTTATCTGCTATCATAGGTCAAATAGCTAAAGAAATGGCTAAAGCCATTTCTGCCCAAACAGAAATCACTACACTCCTTTGCTCGGGTAGTTTTAGACAATAGTGTGGTCCTAGACTAATTGCTGGCTAAACAAGGTAGAGTTTGTGCTGTTACCCATACTACTTGCTGCACATATATAAACACCTCTGGAGAAGTAGAGATCTGATCAGAAAACAAAATCACTCAACAAGCCAGATGGCTACAGAAAGTAAGAACGAATGACCCATTGCATGATTGATTTAGCTGGTTACATTCTTGAATAGAAAATTGGTTCCGATCCCTATTATAAATTATTATCATGGTATTCATAGGTTTACTGATCTTGTTTATAACATTTAAACTTATTGTCTACTGCTTTTCTCATTGTTTGACATGACAGAACAGAGAGTAGAAATGAATAATCAGGATAACTTTTGTAATCCTAAGTAAGTATATATTCCGTTATGTTTTAACCATCGATTTTGCTTAAAGCCATATTCTGCTACTCTAGCTTCTTACGTCCTAGTCCCCCAGCATTTACAGACTTCGGGCATGGGGGCTAAAACCCCTTTGAAACTTTAGTGTCATTTCCCTCCGAATCCTGGGGACAAGAGCGACGGTGGGCAGGGAACCATACCACTCTGGCAATGACAACGGAACTCAGGAAAAGAGAACCGGATTCTTCATTAGATTCATCACAACTGTCACATTCTATGAGGTCTGAAGAAAGGGAGAAATGAGGATGCATAAGAACTTTAATATCATAATTTGTGGATTTCCAAAATTTGGATTTTTGCAGCTTGAACTCTGAAGCTTCTTGTAAGCATAACTTTGCCCTTTTGGGCTCTGGACCTGCATGCAGAGCTAGCAGCCCCCCTCATGCTGAATGGACTGAAGGCAATCAAAGTTTTGCCACCCTGAACTTGCCTTTTTGGGTTATTGATTTTAAGCTGTTTATTAAGAAACAAGACTCAGAAAGAATCTTACACACACACACACACACACACACACACACACACACACACACACGCTTTCCTGCCCAAGAGATTCAGACAGAAAAACTGCTTCAGAAAAGCTATTCGAAGATGCTGCTTTAGCCTAATTTGAATTAAGTATTGCAAATAAGAGGAATTCAGGCAGGCACCTGTTAGCTAGATACCCGCTGTGTCCCACTGTGTCTGAGTTACCTAGCAAGAATTTTCCATCTAATATGTTTCCCTCTTCCTTAACTACCTGTAAATCACCCATTCTCACTTCCAAAATCTAATACAACCCCTTTTCTCCTTTGTCCAAAAATGTCTTATACACCCAGTATTGCCACATGTTGTCATTTTCGTGCTTATGTGAATTCCCCATGCACATCCAGTAAACAGTTGATTTTCTCCCAAGCATGATCATTCTCATACTATCTTCACAATGTTGGCATATCCATATAGCATCAATATGCACAATTATTAGCTTATCTTCTAAAAATTACTTAAAAGTTAATAAAGATTTTTTAAAAGAAAAAAATTAATCTGTTAAAAACAAACAAACAAATAAATAAATAAATGCAGATCTTTTTGTCTGAGCCTTATGGTGCAAATCTGAGGAAAGTAGGAAGTCTAAGAATTTGCTCTCTCATGCTAAATTTTGAGAATGCCCAGAATATATTTTCCTCTATGCACAATACAAAGTAGTTGATATCACAAAGCAACTATTGGGAAAAAAAAGAAAAAGAATTCTTTGTACATTTTATGAAAACTTTACATTTTTATTCCACAATAAACCAGGTGTTTTAGAAATGGTAAAATAAAACTTTGAAGTTCAAAACATCACTAATGTTTTACTAAAAATGAAGAATTCAGCCATATATATAATATATTATATATATGGCCAAAAAAATGTATACACATTTTAAGAAAGGAAAAAACTGTATTAAAATTACACTGATGGTAACTACTTTGAGCACCTCTTGTAGTTGCAGAAGTCAAACGCGACTTGTAGTCATCTTTTGTTAATGGTATATATTGAATATTACAATTTTAATACAGTTTTTTCCTTTCTTAAAATATGTGTACATTTTTTGGCACCCTCTGTATATAGCATAAATGAAAAAATGTAACCAAACCAGCTAGAACAGGATTTTCCCTTTCTAATTTAGTTTTCACTGCTAGATAGCTGATGAGCTATTCAGTAGGTCAGGTATCTCCTCTGGTGAATTATATCTGGAGATGAGGTGAATGTTGTTTGTGTGAACATACTGATCAGTCTAAATCAACAGAAACATTCTGTTATTCTGAGTACTCTCAGGGTACTTGCTACCCAGACTTCAAACTTGGTTAGAGTAGTGAAAAATAGCCAACGTTTATTGAGTACATTTATTGACAACTTTGTTCCAGATGCTGTATTAAGCACTTTATCTGCAACATTTAATTAAATTCTTACCACCACTCTGTGAGAGAGGCAGTAGTGGTTGACCAACACATACACAACAAGACTAAGATTTAGGCAATGTAACTTAATTAAGATCACATAGCTAATGAACTTAGGTTATGAAAACACCATGGCTTAAAACTGTGAATTTCAAACTTATAACTGAGACAGAAAGGTTTCTCATCCTGCCCCATGCCCCATTTTGGAGATTGTCAACTTGCAAATATATACCATAAAATAAGTTTTCTCTTATAAAAACGTTTATAAATTTTTCCCCCTGAGTAGCTAACTCGTTTTGAGATTCATCAATGGTGCTTATGAGAGTATTTCATTCTTTTTATGTTGCTGAGAAGTATGATGTTCTGTGTATGAACCACTGTTTGTTTATTCATCTGTTTATGCATATTTGAGTTATTTCCAGTTTTTGACCATTGAAAATAAAACTGCTATAGATATTTGAACAACCACCCTGCAAAAAAAAAAAAATAGTTCTATGACATTTGGTAAAAACTAAGAAAATGTATTTGGATAAAGAATGGACTTTAGTTAATACAACGAATGCATCATTATTGGCTCCTTAGTTATGACAAACGCACCTTAAACAATATCAGAGATTTAAAAGAGAGGAAACAAGGTGTGGGCTATATAAAAATTATCCGTGCTATATTCATAAATTCTCTGTAAATCTAAATGTATCCTAAAATAAAACTTTTTTTTCTGTTATAGAGTCTCCCAATCAGTGTTTAGATATACCCAATCAGTGTTTCAAACAATCCCACCACCAACAAACATCTTCCATTGCAATTTGATTATGTTTTTGCTAATGAGTGTCATAATAATACTCTCAGAAACAAAAAGAGCTGGTTTCATTAAATCCATTCTTCTTAATGTCAGAATCTCTCATTCCGTTTCTCAAAATCTGTAATATTGCACGGATCATAAAAAATACAAAAGCAAACTAAAGTAGTCAAAGGGAAAATGTTTACAAAAATGTTATTAATAAAACAATCCATCCACACAAATGTGAACATATTTTAATAATGTTGGATATGGCAGGAAGACTTGTAATGTAAAAAGAGATTTATATGTACAAAAGCTGAGGGGAAAACTTGCAGCTTTAAGCAGTAAGGTCTTAATTCATAAATCTAAAGGGAAGTAGGTAGAAAATAAAGGTACTAAAAGAAGATATAAAAAATGTAAAAAAATAAATGTATGTTCACGAATCTTTGTGAATATATGGCAACACACAAGCTACAGAAAACCAGTTTACTATTTGAAGGATGAATGTGAGTACAGAAGTGTCAACATGACATTTTCAAGTCAATGGAAAATAAACTCCTATTATTTATGCAATAATTTATAGTATCCTGTTTAAATTAAAAGGGATTCTAGAACATAAGTTTGCCTACTGAAACACATTTTGCTGCTTTAAAAAATACAAGGCATTTTGAGAACAGATTAGGAAGATTATAAAATACATACTAATAAATCACACTTATCCTAATAAATTAAAACGTATTTTTACAGTTTATTAAAAAGTATTTGTTCTTTTGCACTAAATGGTATGTGGCTGACTAAGTTTTAAATTATATTAATCTTAAAATGTGCTTTGGAGGTAAACTAAATTTAATACATACCAAGTTCTGATTTTCCTATTTAATGGGAATTCCAAAGACCACTTTCTTTTTGAGAGAAACTTGTTGAAATAATTACCTATTGAGAACTAGAAGTCCCAAAGGATTAGTTATGGATACAGAGCTTTCAAGTTTCTAGGTCATTGAATGGAATCCGAAACCAAACCCACAGGGATTAAAGGGCATTATCAGGGAAGGCTATAAATGACCTTTATCATATGGTCTTAGTGACAGACAGGTGTCCACTGTTGCTGACCATCTGGGTTAAGAAGCAAGAACATAAAAGGGTACGATTGCCCCTAAAAATGATCTCTAGAGATTTAGTTTAGGCAAAATATTGAGGGTGGACAAGTCTGTGGCACATCTCT